>NW_024517762.1:534104-689578 GCF_017590135.1 Pyrgilauda ruficollis | reverse complement strand
GGTTTGCAGAGGAGTTCCGACAGCAATTCCCGGTGCCGCCTCCTGGAGCTGCCACACGCCCACCAGGTGTGTCCCAGGCACCCCCAGTCCCTTCCCTGCCAGCCTAAAACCAAAACCACACAGGTTATGTCTCTTATCCCCCAAATGTTCATTCTGTCCCCTGCAAATTATGTCGGATTATTTTTTCCCAAAACCCTTTATTGTTCTTACATAATTACCTCAGGGTTTGCCCCCCAAATTCTACCTAGTGTTTACTACTGATCACTTCAGTTCTACCTCAATGTGTTTATTCCATGCCCTACAGATCTTCCCAAGTTTTACCCCCAAAATTTCCTTGTCTACTCCCAGTAACTGCCTCAGTTTGTCAGTGTTCACTCTCCCCCTAGAGATTTAACCCCCAAAATCTTCCTTAACTGTCCACAACTTATTACCTCATTTTTACCTAAAAATATTAATTCTCAACCTTTAGATTATTTCAGGTTTTGCCCCCCAAAATTCCCTGTCCACTACTGATTCCCTCATTTTTCCTTCAGCATTATTTGCTTTCTACCATGTAGCTTTTGTCAAGATTTACCCCCAAAATTTCCATGTGTACCTAATTTTTACTTCAAAATGTTCACTCTACAGATTATTCCATAAAATTTTTACCCAAAATTTCCCCATCTGCCCACAAGTGATTCCCTCACATTACCTCAGTATGTTCATGCTCTCCCCTAGAGATTATCTCAGATTTAGGCCCCAGATTTTCCCCACATGCTCAGTATTCATCACCTCATTTTTCCCTCAAAGTGTTCATTCTCTACTCTTGGGATTTTGTCAAGTTTTGTCTCTGAAATTTTCCTTGTCTACTACTGAGTACCTCAGTTTTACTCCAATGTGTTCATTCTGTCCCCTACAGATTACTTTGAGTTTTACCCCCAAAGTTTCCCTTCCAGTACAATATTGATTAGCTCTTTTCTACTCCAGAAATTTGCATTCTCTCCCCTAAACATCACCTCAGCTTTTCCCTCAAAACCTTGCTCCCCTTGACATCCCCTCACATTTTCCTACACAAACAGTTCTTGTCTCCCCTCTCAACTGCCCCAGGTTTTCAGCTAAAAATGTCACCTCTGTCCCCTCTGAGTTATCCCAGGTTTTCCCAGTTAGGAGCTGCTCCAGTTAGGAATTCAGGCAAAGAGGAAAGGTTTCAGAAAACACTTCTGCAATTAATAATTAATAATTATTTCCAATTCCCCAGTGAGAAGAACATGAACTCACAACCATCAAGGCCTGGCAGTTCCTGCAGCGAGAGCTCAGTGCACATCCAGGGAGGCAATTCCAGCATCTGAAAGAAAGAAAGGAAGAAGAAAAAGGTGATTTCTTTTGTTTCAAAGTTATTTCAAGTTCCCAGACCCAAACCAACCTTGGCCCTTGATTTTGGCCGGGTGAATCCTGAGCAGTGGGCACAGGTCCTGTCATTCATGCTGATGGGAGTGATGCTTTCTGGGGAAATCAGCTGATTTCCAAAGTTCACTTTGCCTGCTTTGCACAGGAGAAAACCTCTTCCATGAAGGGATTTTGCTCCATCCAATCCCATCTGCCCAGGCTGTTCCATGAGGATGTTGCCAGGCTGGGGCAGCACAGGCAGATGCAGCTCTCAGCTCTCTCTGCTCCAAACACAGCTCTGGGCTCCTCTGCAAACTCCTCTGCCATGAGGTTTCTCCAGCAGAAATCAAGGAATGGCTCACAGCAGGTGGAGATTAAGTTATCACAGAGGGAAGTAAAGGATAAATATTCCTGTAAGAGCCTCTGGGATCTGCTGGGCTGAATGGGGAAGGGCACATTCATTCCCTGCAGTGCAAATGCACAACAGCCTCCAACACAAAGCACAGACTGTCAGGTGGGGTCTGAAAGCACCACTTGGACAAACCCCATTGTCTTTCTTCCTTCCAGGGACTTCTGCAATCAAAGCCCAAAAGCTCTGGAGTCTGCTCTGGAACAAAAGGATACTCCCAGGGGTGAGGCCCATTCCCAGCAAACGCTCCCAACACGGCACAGAGGCACCACTGGAGCTCGTGCTGGGGCTGGGAAGGGCTGCCAGGAGGACACAGCCCCCAGGTGGGGTGGCAGTGGCAGTGACAGCAGCAAATTCCCACAGTCTGACGGCAGCACAGAGAGACAAAGGCCAGCAATGCCACGGGAGCTGCGGGTTTAATTCCGCTCCCTGCGCTGCCACATCCCGGCAGGAAATCCCCAGGGGACAGAAACTCTCAGGGTGCACAAAATGCAGCACCTGTGCCCCTGACCCTGCTGAAACTCAGCGTGTGGGGCCAGCCCCAGGGAACACTGAGCTGCCCTGGACCAGCCCCAGACCCTGCCCCAGTTCTCAGCTCCCCCTGCTCCCGGGGCTGCCCCACATTCCTGACAAGGAGCCCAAGGCACACCTGCACTGGCACCAGCACAGGCCCATCACTCCATCCAGGTCCTCCAAATCCTCCCAAACCTCCCCGTCTGTGCTTTGGCCAGTGCCTGCCCCGAGGCTGTCACCCAGCCCTGCAACATCCCGACCTGCAATCCAGAAGTTTTAATGCTGGAGTTTGCTGCACTTCTCCCCTTCAGTGTTATTTTCAGGAAGTAACAAACCCACCACAGTGCAAGGGGAAAAAAAGGTGAATTAAGGAATGTTTTACTCACACACTCCTCACTTTACCCCTCACAACCACCCCAGCATGAAACAGACATTCAGGAATTAGTGTTCAGTAGCTGCCACTGGAATTTTAAGGGATATCAATGAAGCCTTGATAAGTATGTGGGGCAGTCCACAACATGTTTTCCTTGCCCATCTGTGTCAGCATCCAGCACAATTCCCTGTTGCTGTTTGGTCCCCAGGAGCTGCAAGAGGAATGTCAGTCATCAGGAATGTCAGCTTCACCTCCTTGGCGTCGCCTCGTTAGTCCAGAAGATAATTAATGCGAAGAGAATTAATCTGGTCAGCGGCAGAAGATCATCACAGCCAAACATCCTCCTTGCCACAGGATAGTCCCACCCTGTGGCCTGTTGTCTGATCAAGAACTCCTTCCCAAACTCAGTCATTCCAACTAAACCACAGCAGCACAGTTTGGAGGGACAGAAGTTTTCAGCCTCGTGTGAAGGAAGACAGAACTACCACTGGGAGAAAATCCTGAAGTTTAAAATCCTATTCCTCACTTCTTTGACTAATGAACCTCTTAAAATCCAGTCTGGATTGTGCAGAAAAGTTCCTTGGTCCCACTTGGAAATTGATCTCCCCAAAACATCCACAAAAGCCAATAAATAGTTATTACAACTCATTCCATTAATTACTATGGAAAAGACAATACAAATAAACTGGAAAAAATTTGGCTCAACTTCTCCTCAGGAATGAACTGGGAGCTCACCAGCAAGGATTTCTGACAGGTAGAGTGTGATACAAAATATATATGTGCATATATATATATATATAATATATAAATAAATATATATATATTTATACACACACATATAAAAATATATAATACATATTTATATCACAAAGTATCTATCTCACATATATCTGCCATATATATATATACACATATATATTTATAACCAAAAATGTTTTTGTATCACAAACTCTACCTATAAACATTCCCCCCTTTTTTTCAGGAATGTAACATTTTTAGGGATCCTAAAATCAAACACATGCAGTGCTCTGCAAAGGAAAATAAATCACAATTTTATCCCATTAATTCCAAGATGTTTTCCTAGATGTGCTGCTGGGTGTTTTCCTGTAAGCTCTTGTGGCTTATCCATGAAGTGTACTTGTAGTTGTCAGGATCATGAAATCCATTTGGAATTTTACTGTCTCTGTAATGGGATGAGTTTTTCCAAAATTATTCCTCACAGACTGAGCGCATCTCCTCAAGTTCCCTCTCGCTTTCTGCATCCTGGAAATGCCAGAAGGAAACAGATAAATGTACAGCTCGATTAAAACAAATAAAAAATAGCCTCTCCCTTCTTCTTCTCCAACCCCAAACCGGCTTTTAAGCATATTATGGAGTCCTGGAATGGTTTGGGTTGAAAAGGACCTTAAAGCCCATGCAGTTCCTGGGCAGGGACACCTTCCACTAGCCCAGGTTGCTCCAAGCCTTGCACACTTCCAGGGATGGGGCAGCCACAGCTTCTCTGGGCAACCTGTACCAGGGCCTCAGCACCCTCACAGGGAAGGATTTCCTCCTAATCCCTGATCCAAGCATAATCTCTTTCAGTTTGAGGCCATTCCCCCTTTTCCTGTCATTCCAGACCCTTGTAAATTGTCTCTCTCCCTCTTTCCTGCCACTGGAAGGCCACAATTAGGGCACCACGAACTTCTTTATTCCAGGCTGAACAATCCCAATTCTCTCAGCCTTTCCTCAAGGCACAGGTGCTCCATCCCTCCAACCAGCTTGTTGTCCCCCCTGTGGATGCAGTGACGCAGCTGGGATCTCAGGAGTGGAGCAGAGGTGCAGAGTCCATTTTTGCTCCCTGCTGAGCGTTACCTCTTTGGTGTAGCCGGGCAGCTCCGCGGCCAGGTCCATCCACAGCACCGCCGCCGAGGCGTTCCCCAGGTCCCTGTAGCACTGGGAAGGGAAATGGCCACGGCACAGGGGTTACATGGGGGAAAAACAGGCAGCAAATGCAACGGGGCAGCTGCTAAAAACAGCTGGTTCTGCCTCTTCACCCTTTGCACTGGCATCTCCTGCAGTATCCCTCAGCCACAAGGCCTCAGAAGCACCACCAGATCTTGGAATACTAAATATATGCTCTTTCATTTTGGGGAAGGAGATTGGGTTTGTTTGGACATTTTAAGGTGTCTCTGTGGTTTTCACCCTTTTCAAAGCTCTACTTTGATTTTCAGTTGCTGTTTCCCCTCTTCCTCACACCATTTTCTCTACAAAACCTCTCTCCTGGGAGCGTATCATTCCCCAGTCTGTTGAAAATGTAATAAATATTATCTACAGGAGTCTCAGGTCCCAAAATAGGTATGAAATATTCTCCATGTGACCAGCAGCTGAGGCACAGTGATCCCTCTGGGAACAGGAAGACTTTGGGTGCCCAGAGAGTCTTGGAGGTATTTGGAGAAAATGAAATACACTCAGGAAAAGGAAGTGGGTGCTAAAAACCCCTCAGCAAGAGGGCTCAAGACTCCCATGCTGGAAAGAGAAATCCTTTATCCTTTACTTCTCCCCATGATTCTCTGGTTTTATCACCACAGAAGTCGTGGTGGGGAAGGATTAAACCTCCAGCCCACAGCTGCCAAGTCACCATGCCTGCTTTGTACAGAATTTCATCTGTTAAAAACCAGGGATGCTCCACTGGGTGACTCAAAGGTAAAATCCCTGAATTTTAAAGCCTCTGCACGAGGTGATTTGGTCTAAAAAGATGTAAAGGATAAAAGGAAATATTATCATCCTATAAAATTTTGCTCCTGCATGGAGTATTTTCCACCTAGTCAGCACTTTACAGCCAAAGGTGATTTTTAATACAAATATTTCTTATCCTCTGAACAAACAAGAAGTGAGTGGTTACCTTGGCAATGTAAACTCTTCCTGCTTTGGAAAACCCTGGGCTCAGCTCCTCGACCTACAGGAACAGAGGCAGGGTGTCACAGGGAAGAGCAGACATTAGGATATGCAAGGACACAGTTAATTCTTACATCAGGCTCACTGCAGCTTTTAAAGGAAAAAAAATAGATGGCAGGAAGGAGAATCCTAATAAATACATAAAGCACCATGCCCCTGAAACCTTCAAGCAGTTGTTTCGAAAAGTTTGAAATGGAAGAGTCAGCCAGGCTTTAAGTAAAACATTCTGAGGGAGGAGCTGCCAGCTCCCAGACCCTGGAAGCACATCCCAGATGTATCCAGCACAGAGCAAGGAATCGCTGCGCAGCCTTAGAAAGGAAAACCAACCCCCCTAAAACGATTCCCAGCACTTTGGGCTGTAATTCTGACATCTGCAACATCCCATTCTTTTCTCTGGCCATTCTGGAATGGACACTTCTCACCAGCTTTCCTTCACCCAGGTCCCAGGCAGTGGGGAGGCACCAGGAGAGATCCAAGTGGCCCAGTGCCGTCCCTGTGAGCTGAGCAGTCAGTGATGCCCTTGCTGTGAGCTGAGCAGTCAGTGGTGCAGTCAGTGGTGCAGTCAGTGATGCCCTTGCTGTGAGCTGTGCAGTGATGCAGTCAGTGATGCAGTCAGTGGTGCCCCTCCCTGGCACATTCCCATTTCCTCACCCGCAGGAAGTTCTGGAGCGCGTCCTGCACCGTGGCCGTCAGGGGGGCCTCGAACAGCGCCGACACCGTCCTCTTCTCCAGCCAGCCCAGGTGGGCAACCTGCACAGACAAAAGGGCAGAGTGGCCCATCCATCTGACACCAGCACGGGAACAAGGGCCTGCACAGTCCCTGGGAGCTGCTCCTGCAGCAGGGAGGAGTCAAACCCCTCGGCAGTATCGGAATATTCCCATGGAGTATCCAAGTCCAGCCACAGAATTCAACCCCATTTGCTTTCCCTTGTCCCAGGTCACTTTCTGCAGTTCCACACATCTGGGATTTGGATGGCCTCAAATCCCAACCTGCCATGGTGCAGACACACCAGTCCCCACCTGTGCTCTGCCTTCTCCCAGCCTAAACCTTCCACAAGAACCTGCTCCCTCCACCCTGTGATTCCATGAGAGAGGCAGGCTGAAGCCTTCCCACCAGATAATCATGGGATCATTTAGGCTGGAAAAACCCTCCCAGCCCATGGAGGCCAACGTGTCCCCACCTTGTCACCCAGCCCAGAGCACTGAGTGCCACCTCCAGGCATTCCCTGAACACCTCCAGGGATGGGGGTTCCACCACCTCCCTCTGACAATACCCTGTTTGATCCTGTATAATTCCAACAATGCAGACTAGATGAAGCACTACCATACTTCTCCACCTGTGGTTTTATTCCACAGCTTCAGCAGCTCCAGTCTGATCATGAAGGAAGGATCTTTTTCCAGGAAAAGAGCCAGGAGCTCCCAGAAGTTCAACTCAGGATTGCTCTGTAATTCCCACCCTCAATTATCCCAGTTACAATGTCTGCATTGTGGCTCCATTCCCAACAAAGTGCTTTCCAATGGAACAGCAGCAGTCACTGAAGACTTTTATTCCATTTTTAGGCTCTAAATCTGATTGAGAGCTTGGCATCTGCCTCCAAGCTTTTCCCTGTCAGGAAGCATAAAGCAGCTGGCAGGTGCTGCCAGTGCCTCCAATTCTGTGTGTGGCAGGGGGACACATGCAACACATCACACACCAACACTGTGAGCAGAAGCTCCTCAGATGGCCTTGACCACATCTCTGTGTGCTCAGAGCATGGAAGGAAGGTTGTTTTCACCAAGCAAAACACTGGGAACAGGAAAGGAGTTTGCAGCTGGGGGTTTTCCTAACCAACCTTTGCCATTTCCCCTCCCATGCCAGCAGCAGTGACTAAAACCCCAGGCTGGAGCTCTGAACCCTTCAGAGGCTGCCCAGGGGCTGAGAATGAACTCTGTTACCTGGTAACACCACCTGCCCAGCAGATAGTAGAGCTGTGGGTCCTGTGGCTTCAGGGCAATGGCTTTGTCAATGTGTTCCTGTGGGAAAGCATCACCAGCACGTGTCACTTCTTTGTCAAAAGCAAGTAAAATACCCACCAGAGCAGGTGGAGAAAGAGGAAAGGAAGGAATCCACAATTTAAGTGTCACAAACAGTAAAATGAGACTGGATTCAGTGAGCAAGGCAAAGCAGCATTTCTCCAGCCTCAGGGACAGGAATTGCTGCACACACACACACACACACACAAAGAAGCTGCCCTGCATGCAGCATTTCTCCAGTCTCAGGGACAGGAACTGCTGCACACACACACACAAAGAAGCTGCCCTGCATTTTACTGCTGCTCCAGAGCTTTGCCATAACCTCACTGATCATGCCAAAGGCTGATGGGGAAACAGTAACCTGTGGCCTGTTCCATGTATATCCTTTTCCCCTGGAACATCCACAAGGCATCATAACAACAGCAATAATATTAGGAATAAAAAAAAAGGGAATTTGAGGCAAATTAAATCCTCTTTGAGCAGAAACTGCTTCCTGGGAGGGTGCAGGTTGCTCACAGGCACATACTGCAGACAAGCTGGTGCTGTATGTTGTCACCACACAATAATTCCATGTTTCAAGCTCCAAGTCTCATTCTTTACCTAAATTAATTTGCAAGATTTCTTTTCTTTCTGCAATTAGAGTGTGTAAAACTGCAGAGTCAGCCTGGTCACTCCCTAAAGGCATGGCTGGAATCAGTCTCCTCACCCCAAACCACCCACTCATGGCATCTCTGAAATCCACTGCTTCCCTAAGAAGAAGTGGAGCCAATTTTCCCAATTTCCTGCTGCAGAAATGAGTGTTGTTTGATACTCACACAAAGCCCAGCACCTCCTGGCCACTCACCTTGAAAACATATCCAGCCTGGATGCGCTTGGAAATGCTCTCCTGCTCCGACACCTGCCCACAAAGGACGGCAAACCTGCATGGGGAGGCACCTGCATGAGCCAGCTGGGACTGAATCCACATTGAATCCACATTTACCTGCTGTCCATGGCTGCAGAAGGAAAGTGCTCAAAGCCAGGCTGGACAGAGCTTGGAGCAGCCTGGGATAGTGGAAGGTGGCCCTGCCCATGGCAGGGGTGGAAAAGCTTTAATGTTCCTTCCAACCCAAAGCATCCCAAGATTCTGTGAAGTGCATTAAAGCTTCACACCTTAGTGGGGAAAACAAGGAATACAGCACATCCCCCACAGGAAGAGACACAAGCAGCAAAACTGTAGCACCCAGGAAGGAAGGAGCTGGAAGGAAGAGGCAGCCAGAGGGGTTGGGTGCGACACAAACTCACTGCACTGATGCCTAAAACCAGGAGCAGCACACCTGCACAGCTGGAATTGCTTCTCTGAGCAGGGAAAGCTGTGCCAGAACCCAGAGCAGGGCAGAGTGAAGTTGCTGCAGCAAGAGGCAGACTAAGAGCAGCTCTAAAGAACTAAGTGCACAGCCACGCCCTTACACAGCAGCAGCACACAGGGCTCTGCTCCCAGGGAAACACCTGGAACACCTACCTACATCCTGCAGCTGGCAAACAGAATGACACGTGCTCAGTGTTGAAAGTGCCAAGACATTTAGTTTAGTCCAGTAAGAGACCTTGAGCTGTGAGCCTGAGAAGCAAGGCCCCAGCAAAAGCAGCTACTGCACGAGCTGTGAAATTCAAGATTAATTCCCTGTGGATTTGCACCCTCCCACCTCACCTCCCTGCACCACAGCGGATCAAATCCTCCCTCCCTGCATCACTTCCCAAGAAACAACAGCTCAGAGAGCTTCAAGTGGGACAGAACATGCAGATGGAAGTTTGGCCTCTCCTATCCTGCTTGGGCGAGAGCTCTGGGAGTGGAGGACATTTCCATCCCTGCTCTGAGTTTGGTTCAAGAAATACCAGGTGGAACAGAGAGACAAATCAATAACATGGCTCATTCTTGCAAAAAATAAAGCTGAAAAGCAGAAAGATGCAAATAAAAATCCCCGTTCCTACACCCACACCCCAGTGCTGCCACAGATCCCGATATCCCAAAGCATCCTTTGGGATGATTAACCACAGCAGATGTGCAGGAATCTGTCAGGAGACCTTTAAATCTCCAATTACACTTTCCTCAGAGTCACAAAATCCCACAAATCCCCTCACACCTCACTGCTCCATTTCC
The DNA here is from genome assembly GCF_017590135.1 of Pyrgilauda ruficollis. Lineage (NCBI taxonomy): Eukaryota > Metazoa > Chordata > Aves > Passeriformes > Passeridae > Pyrgilauda > Pyrgilauda ruficollis. The sequence continues at coordinate 679,831 of NW_024517762.1, read as the reverse complement.
AGTGTGTAAGTTACAGCACGAAGTCACGATTCCTGAACAATTTAGCATTTTGCCTTAAATCTCTTCCTTTGGTACCTTTCTTGTGGAAAAGCTCTTGGATCAGCTCTAAAATTCTTAATTTTCGTGGTAAAGGCAAGGATTATCAAATCAGTGGGTTATGGGACATAACATCTTTTCCTATCAGCTGGAAAAAAATCTTTCCCTGCTGCTGGGGCTCCACAGCCCCACTCTGTTGTGTGCAGATGATGGAGTAAGTGTTTTTAGGATCTTCTCCAGTTTGTTTCCCAACAAACACCAGCCTGAACTAAACATCCCTAACCACAACATGACAGGGGTTGAGAAATACAAGCCAATAAAAAGCTTATTTTCTAAGATCATGAGATAAAATACTCCTAGACAATAAATCACACAGTTGTCTCATGCCAAATATAAATTCCAGGGCTTTTTTAACAGCCTGGTGAAATGTTGATAAAAAAGCCATAAAAGCAGCAATAAATTAAATTTCAGTCCTATTTTAGTGCCATGAAATAAACTAAAAAAAAATATATATGGGAAGAGACACCCAGGAAAGATAATTCTTCCCAACCCAGCTTTGCTAATCCCAGGTTCTGGACTGTGGGGGATTTTCACACCCACAACTCTGCACTTCTGGGATTTTAGGCTCTGCTTTCTGCTGTTCTCTCCCCTGCTTGCTCAGCTGGGCAGGATGGAGTCATTTATTCCAGCTCATTCCATGGGATGCCTCGGGATGAGCATCACCAGAGCACTGTGGAGGTGCAGGAGGGCTGAGCAGCAGCACCAGGAGAGAAAAAAATCATGATGATGGGGGTTTTCATCCCCTGCAACCAGTGGGTGCCCTGTGCATTACTGCTCAGATCCATCCAGAGCTTTCCTTAGGATATCCCTTGATTAATTAGCAGCCAGAGCTCCCATTAAGCTGCTGACACACCACTTCCCCCAGGAATCTCAGCTCAGGATTTTCTCGTTTATTAGAAAATAAACTGTGAAAGCAGGAACCCCCAGCTGAGAGAGCCTGATCTTCCAGCTTAAATCTCCAGGATTTAAGGAGTTTTTGGGTTCTGCACTCTGACTTCCCTGGAAGCAGGACTCTGCTATGGAATACAGAGCCTCCAGCATCTCCCCTCCACAGTCAGGGAGCTCTGCTAGCCCAAACACAGCTCTTAGCTCTTTTAACCACCTCAAAGAGAGTTTTTCCAATGTTTTGTGAGCATTCCCAGTTTTTTACCTTCCTGTGCACTGGGTAGATGTATGTGAGTCCCTCCACTTGAGTAAGGGGACAGGGAATTAGCAGGCAGGTCTTTAGACTGCAACAAGCAAAAATTAAAATAAGAATTTATTTGGGAATTAGTGTTTTGGGAGAGACAGCAGAATTCCCAGTGACTCCACCAGAAATTAATGACCAGCTAATCCTGAAGAGATTGGGGAAAACAACTTTGGCTCTTCCAAGGGGAGACAAGATGGAAGGAAAAAGTGGGGAAGGCTGACGTTCCCTGTTCCTTACAGCCACAAACACCAATATGGGAGCGCTCCCGTACTCTGGATGTTCACGTTTCTGAGTTCACCTTCCAGGGCAGACAAATCAGGGGGCTGCACTCAGACACCTCTAATTCCATGTTATTTTCCCTCCACTACATTCTGAACTATCTAACACCTATTGCTACAGCTGCTCCTGCTCCATACCACACTGACAGCAGATTCCCTGTTTAATCTGCCTGCAGAACAGAAAATGCTCGGCTCATAAATCCAGAATCTGGCTCAGAATTGGCCAGATCTGGGCAGTGACGCAGCAGGAGTGAAATCCTGAAGCATTGCCAGGTGTTAAATCAAAGCCATCTCCCAGGCACATCCGGAATGCTGTGACTTTTCAAAAATCCAGGATCTGCCCACGGCCAGCCAGATGTACCCACGGAACTGAAAAGGGCTGGTGATCAAGATGTTCCACCAGACTCTCCAGAAGAAAGGGCACATTCTGGAGACTCAGCCAACCCAATCCCACTTCTCCATAACACTCAGGACAACCCCAAGGGGGCTGCAGCTTATTATTCCTCCCACAGCGAGGGCTTTCAGCAGGCAGTGCTTCATTTCCAGGGCAAAATGTCCAACTCAAACTACAGCTCCTGACACAGCACCTGCACCATTTTCCTCAGGTTTCTCTGAAATCCCTCTGGTTGCACTTCCAGTATTACTTTTAGCAAGAGGAATGGAAGCCAAGGCAAATCCACAGCTCGCTCTCCTTTCCTGATCCCTAAAGCTGCTGCCTTGAGCTTGCAGCTGTGCTGCAAAGACCCACAGGGAATAGGCTGGGAATTCTAGAAGGCCACAGTTGTTTCTCAATTCATTTCTGACAGGTCTGTGTAGCCACTGATGCTCCATCCATCCATCCATCCATCCCTAAAAGTAAAACCAGACTTGGGAACTTGCTCTGTCCTACTCAAGAGCTGACATGAGCTCATGGAGAAATCAGTTTAAATGGACAAAAGTTCCACCTGCTCAGGGATCTTTGACAATCAAAGCAGAGGCAACCCTGGTGTCTAAATCCAAGGTAAGAACCAGGTAATTGTAAGTCAGGAGCAGAGAGGCTCTAAGATCATTCCCTGTGAATCCCTCCCCTCCCACACACAGATCCCATCTGAAGGCACTAAATGCATTTAGTGCCCAACACAACTGCCACATTTCCCAAGGGAACATCCCAAGGGCAGCAGGGGCAGAGATCAGCCCCCTGCACAAGGCTGGCTTGTCTGTGCAGCCCTGACCAAACTCCTGCTCCATCCTGCCCCGAGATGGCTCCCTTGGGACCGGCCGGCTTCCAACACAGCAGCTACAAGGAGAGCTTTGTCCCACACTCCACGGCCAGAGCAGAGCCATGAAAGCCTCTCCTTTGTGCTTGGGCAGATCCCAAAGCCAGGCCAGACACAGCCCCACACACTTACTGCTCTCCCTGGCACTCCTGAGAAACCACAAATCCTTCCAGCCCTGAACGGAGCTGTAGCCAGCACTGATTCCCCAGCAGAAATCCTTCCCTTCCCCACTTATTTTCTTTCTTTGTTTCTTTAAAACGTCAGTGATGACTGAACAACAACGAGGCACTGAGGGGAGAAATCTTTCCTTGCAATGGTAACTATAGGCAAAGTACCTCTTGCCTTCCTCAGCACCTCAAAAACTGGGAATGATGTGGGCAGCAGGAGGAAATAACAAGCACAAAAGACAATGAATAAGCACCAAAAACCAGCATAATTTCATCTGAAGGAATCCACAAACTTTCAAGAGGCAACTGACAAAAGAGAAAATCAACATGAAATGATGCACACGCACAGAGAAAAAAACTCAGCCCAGGAGACCTGCACCATCAGGTTTCACACAGCCCGTGTGGAGAGGCAGCTAAATAACTGGGAATAGTTCTGTTAAAGTGGGAAAGAGAAAGATGCTGGTGTGTGCTGCTGTGTGTAGAAGAAAGAATGCAAAGGACCATCACACCAGCACAAAGCCATGCCACTCTCCCAGCTTGTGTCCTGCACTGAATCCATCCACTTTTTGTCTGAAAAACTGTAAGAGGGAGAAGAATATTGGAAAGACAACATGGGTGGTGAGAGATAATAAATTATTCCCCTGTGACAGAAGATAATAAAGGATTCTTCAGCAAGGAAATTAGTCACTAGAGAGAAATATAACAGAACAAAACTGTAATTTAAATAAATGTGAACAGTGTTCTCTGATCACTTCCCCCAAGAGCTGGGACATCAAATCCGCCCCAAAAAAGCTTTAAAACCTCTGCTGCTTTTTCTCCCCAGGGTAAATTCAATTAGCATAAAGAAAGACTGCAATTAAGCCAGCTTGTGACCACTTCAGAGCTGGGAAGGGAATAATTTCCTGTTCTATTCGTGGCAGAAAATAGTAATTTGTGTGCTGATAAAGGGAGTTACATATTCATTCCCAAGAAATCCCACACCTCCCACATGCTGCTCTGCTGCTTCCTTCCCCCAGCTGCCCTGGAGAACTGGAAGCAAGATGTAGCTGTGCAGGAAGGAGCCTTATCCCTGTTTGGGAAAGGGGTCTGAGGGGCCAAGAATTGTCAAAATTCCGAAACTTGGAATTCCAAGGCAAAACTGTCAATATTTGGACATGGGAGTGGAACCTGGCTTTGTAAAACACAAATTCTAAGATTCACTCTGGCAACTAAACCCCATTCATTCGAAGATGTTAAGCCAGCAGACAAGAGCCCAGCACCATGATCTGCTGGAGATTTTCCTGCTCCCAAATTCCTGCTTCCAATCAAAGCTTTAATTGAGAGCAGTAATTCATTACCAACAGATGAAACACAGTTTAAGATGATAAAGGCATTTATTCAGATGCCAGTAGTTCAAAAGAATCCTTCAAGCAAATTTACTCATTGCAAGAGCACAGATCTTGTTTGGCAAAGACACTCAGGAACCTCTTTTCCCAATAATATTCATTAAAGAAGAAAAAAAAATCCCTTTTATTCTAATTGAAGTGCTGTCAATCCTTCAGTGCAACTGCTGACAAACACCATTCACAGAGGAATTCACCAGAGCAACAGAAAAGCAACCTCTCTTCCCAATAATTTTCATTAAAGAAGAAAAAAAAAATCCCTTTTATTCTAATTGAAGTGCTGTCAATCCTTCAGTGCAACTGCTGACAAACACCATTCACAGAGGAATTCACCAGAGTAACAGAAAAGCACATTCCCTTATCTCCAAGTACCTGTGCCACTCCACAAACTCTCTTTTGGAGTAATTTTTACAAAGGACATTTAAAAATCCCCCACACGAGCTGGAAGCACAGCCTGCTCCTCCAGGCTGCTGAAGGGAGCCAGGTCCTGCCCCCTCTCCTGCCTCCTCCCTGAAACCCTGGGCAGAAATGTTGGTCACCACTGCCTGGCTGAACTGCAGATCACCTCTTCTTTTAGCATGGAACAAATACATAAAATATCTGTGTTTAAATAAAGAAGAGCCACGTGCAGCTGTGTCCCTTCATGTCCAAGCCAAGGGCCCTGCAGGGTGATGAGAGCAGAGCCAGCAGTGGCAGAAAACACTTCCAGGAGACTCTAAAAGCCTGTCTGATGAGAGTGATGGATTTCCTTCCTCCAGAACTCAGTGGAAAATAGGGAATTTGGCACAGCACCAAGCCCACACTCCCAGACCTGGCTGATGGAGTCAAACACATCCCCTCTTGCCTCAAAAACAGCTCCACCTGGCAGCTTTTCCTCCAGAACTCTTCAGAGAGAAATTCATAATTAAGTTGCTGTAAGATACCCCAAATTTACTCCTACCATCACAACCAAACCTACTGTCTGTCGAGTTATTCCCTACACCAAGTAAGCAAAGCTGTTAAAAATGGCTTTTTATGGAAAAACGCCACGAGTGTGGCACAGTGCAAGCAACAGCAAAGAAGTTTGTAGGGGGTTTGTATTTTTTTTAACTGCAGCTCAGCTCACAAAATCCTCCAGGTCCTTTTCCTACGCTTCTTAAAAGCAAGAAGTAAAAAGTCACTTACCACTGGTGGCACTCAGCACTTTGATCCCATTTGTGCAAGGCAAGTTCCAGCTCTTCCTTCCCTGGAACAAAAAAGTAATCAGAGGTAAGAAATTCAGTTGTTTTCTCTCCCAGTTTCTTTCTCTCAGAGAGGCTGTCAGAGCAACAGAACAGCATAAAAGTCATATATTTGTCAATTTGATAATGCATTTGGCTTGGAAACATCCCATCATTTTATCTTCTGGCAGGTTCAAAAAGCTGAAAACTAAGCAACTATTGATGGCTAAAAGAACAATATAAAACTCAGAATTCCATGTTTAAATGGCTCCTCTGATTCCCAGAAAAGAGTAATTATATTAGCTACAGTATTAACTAACTCTATTTTGTTTTGTGCATAATAAACAAGACAGAAATTATTTAGATTAGTATCTTTTATTGCACATCTTAACTGTAATAGAGATTACTTTTTTCCTATTGTGACTCACCTAAAATCTTGCAGACACCTTTGAGGTGGTAAGGAACAAAGAGGGAATGAAGTTAATGCGAATTTAAAAATAGGTATTGTTTTCATATCTGCACGTGCTGGGACAGAGAAAATCCAGTATGCTACAGCAAAGCTTGTTTATTTTATATTTATGGTTTATTTTAGTATCACAGAGAAATGGATGACAGGTTTGAGAAACAACTTTCCCAGCTCTAAGTACACTATTTAGACTCCTTCAGAAAGCTCAATTTTTAAACACAAAAAAAATCCATTTAAAACGCTGCTTCCCACCCCCCTAAAAACCACATTCTCGGGAAAACCAGTGAATCCACGGCCCTGCTGGCAGGCGGAGGGGCTGTGCAGCTGAGTGGCAGCAGGGAACTGCTTACCCCCTGTGGCATAGGACCTCCTCTCGTCCTTGTCCTCCGTCAGCTCCCACATGTCGCAGTGCGCCCGCGCCAGGCGCCACAGGAACTCGCGCTGCCCCGCGTACTGCAGGGAACACAAACAGCCCCCGCGGCCCGCGTCAGCGCTGCCTGAGCAGGGCACTCGCAGCTCCAGGCACGCAGGGATTTTTCTGAGCCTTAAAATGCCCCAATTCCAAAGGAAGAACACACCTCACAGTGAGGGTGAGTTTGGAGCTCAGTGCTGCAGAGGAGTTCCCTGTGCTGGGAACTGCAGGGGCACCTCCAGTGCTGTGCCCAGCTCTGGGCTTCTCAAGTCAGGAAAGGCAGTGAGGGAGGGGATGGGGCATGTCCAGGGAAGGGAACAGAGCTGAGGGGACTTAGCCTGGAGAAAAGGAGGCTCAGGAGGGACCTTTTCCCTCTCCATAACTCCCTGACAGGAACGGGCAGTCAGGGGGAACTGGGCTCTGTTCCCAAGGAACAAGGGATAGGACAAGAGGAAACGGCCTCAGGTTGTGCCAGGGCAGGTTGGACACCAGAAGGAATTTCTTCCTGGAAAGGGTGGTCAGGCAATGGAAGGGGCTGCCCAGGGAGGTGGTAGAGTCCCCATCTCTGGAGGTGTCCAAGGAATGACTGGACATGGCACTCAGTGCTCTGGGCTGGGTGACAAGGTTGGGATCAGTTCCAGGTTGGACTCTGAGCGAAGAAATCCCTCCTGACATCCAAGCTGACCCTCCCCTGATGCTGGAAAATACAACAAGGCACCTATACCGCCAGCTTGTTGTTGAGGAGCAGCTGGAAGCCCTCTCTCCTGTCCTGCTCATCCCCGCTGTGCAGGCGGTCAGCCTGCTCCAGGAGCTGGCCCAGCCCCTCGTCCAGCGAGGCCTCCAGCAGCAGGGGGTTCTCATCCTCGGGGGCCAGCTCCAGGGAGTCCCTGCGCATGGTCCTCACGGTGTCACAGCTCACTTCGTCCTCGCTCTCCCGCTCCGACTCCCGCTCCGACTCCCGCTCGTAGTCGGACTCGGCGTTGGCCGTGGTGTAACTTTGGGGGAAACAAACATCACCAAAGCAGTCTGAGGAGCTGTTCCTCGGGAGAAGAACGCTATCTCAGCTTACCCCAGAGAAAACTGCACAACCCAAGTGTCCCACACAACCTCATCTCTCGTATCACCCTCAGAAAGATGAAGGGTGAAGGTGACAACACAGTTAAGTCCTAAGTCAGTTTTGAGCAACCTGCTCTATGGAAGGTGTCCCTGCCCAGGGCAGGGGTGGCACTGGATGACTTTAAGGTCCCTTCTCACCCAAACCATTCCAGTATTCCAACTGTCCCCACCTCCCCTGCACACCCTGTCAGCTCCTCCTAACCCCAGTGATCTTGTAACGCTCAGATCAGAGCTCCTGAGAATGGAGAAAATTAAGCTCGCCCAGCACTAAAGCTGGGAATTTAAAATTTTAGATTTAAACCAGGGTTACACAGTGGTACTACAGCAGGAGGGAGTCTACTTACAGAGCTGATTCCTTTTCAAACAAGACTATCTGTCTTGTTTGGAAAGGAATCCAATTCTCACTTTCATCTGCAAGCTTTTAACTACAGAACAGGCACAAACCAGCCAGTCACTTCAAAATGTGCACTTGAACACAGGGAATTTGTTGATTTAAGTCAGTAACTGCCCAAGAGAACTTCAGCAGCTCTGCTGGATCCGAGTTCCCTGCACTCTGGGGCACTGGGTACCTCCAGCTGTGCTTCCCTCTGTCCTGGCTGATTGCTCCTCCCAGGGACAGCCCTGAGGCCCTGCCTCTGTCTGGGGACACAGATATGTGACCACAGCCCCTATCTGAAGGAGGCAGTGACAGGGCTTTGCCCACACACAGATAACAAGACACATTTGGCTATCAAAGCTTCCTGAGAACCATCCCTAATTCTCAGGAATTCCCTTCTCTGCTCCTTCGCTGCAGCCTCCAACCCCCACCCAGACTTTCAAAACCCCACCATGCTGTCCTGAAACATTTTAAGGTGAGAAATAAAGCACCAGCCTCACACTGCAAAGGCAGGAGATGATGGGGCCATGCTGGAGATGACACTGAATTAATGGACAACCAACACAAGAGCAGGTGACTCTGGCACGGCTCTGCCTCAGATTAAAACCCTCATTTATTTACATTTCTTAATAATAATGAATTATTAGTTCTCCAGACCACCCCATTTCTAGAAATTAAACACAAACTCCTCAAATTCCCTGACTTCCCCATCCTAAGCCCCAAGATTTTACTGGCAGCTGCCAAGGTTTCAGCCCTTCAGCTCAAAAACCAACCGTGTTTTCTGCCAGACAGCCCCTACGAGATTCTGCCAGTTCAAAAACACAAGGAAGCCCAAAGTTTTCAGGGAGATTAGGGGATTTAGGTGCTATCAGCCTGTCTTCCTGAGTTTACAATGATGGAAAGCTCTGGAATGCTTTAATATGGCAGTCCTGAAGGAAAACAGAACCCATGGGAAGAGGAGGTGAAGAATCCCAAAACCCAAAGCCACACAGGGAAATTAAGCAGCACAACCCCCCTGAAAAATCTTGGGAGATTTTTGAGAATTGTGTCTGAAATTGGAGAAGCTGCTCATGCCCACACGGTTCACAAAATAAAGCTGAAATTGGGGGTTCCACTGAAAGAATTCAGCAAGGAACACCCAGCTGAAATCCATCTGTTGGCAACAGGCTCATCCTCCTCCCAGTGCATGCTTCAAAACTTCAATAAATTTTTCCAAAATTTGCATTTCCTACCCTGAAAATGTTACTTTTCAAGCACTTTTATAACACTGCACACTACAGGCACTGGTCCTGGCCTGACTGATATTTTTACACCCCTCTGTGTAGCACCAAAGTGAGGAATACCTGGGATTCCAGTTTTACATCAGGTGAGAGCTGCTAATCCACCAATCCCCACACTGGTGATTACAGCTAATTACAGATGTTAATTAAAAGGTGAGGACTCCACCAACCACCACTGGATTCCCAATAAATTAACGAGGTTTTGCAGCGAAATACACCCCTGTCCCTTCAGGATGTGCCTTTTCTGTAACCCTGAATTCTTGGCCTCTGTCACAACTCACACTTTTCTATGATCTGAGAGGAGCCAGGGCTGGGATGTGTGGCCAAAATCCTCTTTTCCAGCAGTTTTAAACAAACCCTTGTCCCCTGGTGACTCAGTGCATCTGCTGTTACCCAAACACCCAAGCCCTGCCTTCAGAACCAACTCCACAGCTCCAAAATCTGTTCTGCAGCCTCGTTACCTATTACACCACCATGAATCACTCCCTCCCTAATTTCCCTCTCATCCCAACACCCACTTGAGCTGAATGAAGTTCTACAACCCTCACCAGCTCTAGTTATTAGAGACAAACAGGAGCTTAAGGCAGTCCCAGATTCCTGTCCTTTGTCCTGGCAGGACAAATCCCTGCTGAAATGCCAGCTGGCACCAGCTCTCAGGTCATCTGGCTGCCCAAATTCCCCCACTGCTCTAAAAATTAAATACTCCCACTGCTCTAAAATCCCTCTTTAAATGATATTTCATCCCAACTGCTCTGGGAAAATGTATATAGCAGCACCAGCTGTTTTGGGACACACTTCCATACCCCAAAAGCGACAGAAGTGGTCAGATTCAGGCACAAGGGAGCAGCATTTCCTCAGAAAATCAGCAGTCACAGGCGCAGGAGAACTTGTTACCTGTCCAACAGGAATAAACCTGCAGCTCTACTGGCATTTTTAATGATGTTCTTACACCACACAGAACTTTCTGTCGTGTGCAGGGCCAAGAGCTGGACTTGGATGATCCTCCTGGGTCCCTTTCACCGCAGGATGTTTGCTGATCTGATGATTTGATCATTTTAATATAATAGAAAATATATTGTCTGGAAATTTGATTTCCAAACTCTCTTACACTCCATTGCCAGGCTGGACTCGTACTTCCCTTCCTTCTGCAAGGTTCCTTAATCAAATTGTTTCTTTAAAACCCCTCAATTTTTTTTTCCTTTCTCTTAAAGGATCATTTCAGGTCTCTCAGTCTGGCCCTGGCAGTAACACACTGTAACAAAAGCAAATTAAAACAGGCTGTAGGGGAAGAAAATTCCCTTCTTTATCTTCCAAACTGCCCAGATGTGGCACCAAATCCCCTAAAACATCTGTCCCAGTGCTCTGCTTACCCCCCTTCACTCTCTCCATCATCTGTGTTGAGCTTCCCTGAGCTGGCTGTGAAATAAATGGAGCTGGAGCCTGTGGAGTCACTTCTCTCCCTGGAGAAGGGGAACTTCCTCCGGCGAGCCACGCGCTGGGTTTCCTCCAGGTGGGTCCTGGAGGGAAAGAAAAAGGAAGAGAAATAAATATTTGGTAGTGAAATGTCTGCTATTCCCGTTCTCCTCTCCAGCAGACTTCAGACAATTCCCTTTCTAGGCAAAGAATTCACGAGGTGGCTCACTCCTGTTTGTACAAACTCAAATGGAGCTGATGTTGTGTTCTGTATGATACATAATATATATTATACAATACAATGTATCTAATATAATGTATTAGGTGTTATTTTATATCATATATAACATATACACACAATTAGATAATAGATATAATGTATTATATATATAAAGTTACAGTTATATATCATATCATGTAATGTATTGTTACATTTTGTATTATGTATTAATGTATTATTATTGTGTTGTTATATTATGTAATATATAATGTATATTGTATAGTATATCATATATAGTATTATGTATTAATGTATTATTATTGTGTTGTTATATTACGTAATATATAATGTATATTGTACAGTATATCATATATAGTTATATATTTTACATATATGTATAATGATATAATATATAATATAATGTATCTAATGTAACTTATTAGATATGTTAGATTATACACTACATATGCTATATTATGTTATATACAATGAATAGTATATAATTATATAATATATAATGTATAATATATAATGATTGTTATATAATATAATTATATAATATATAATGCATAATATGTAATGATCATTATATAATATATATCATAGAATAGAATGATTATTATATTATTATATTATGTATTATATATTAATGTATTCTCATGTAATATATAATATATACTGTATATTATATAATATATAATATGCATATTATACAACAATATGTATAAGTTATATAATATCTATTTTACGTATAATATATAATAATATAATATGTAATATATAATGGTTTATATTACATATATATAATTTTATATAATATATAATATAATGTATCTGCAGGTAAAGCAAATCCCTCTCCATGGACAGCCCATGGCCAGCCCTTACGGAATCCACAGATGTGATGTCCATCCAGCCCCTGCAAAAGGAACTGGAGTGACAGCACAGGCTCAGACTGGAAGAGAGGAAATTTAGGCTGGCTACAGGGACTGGAACTTTCCCTGTGAGGGTGGTGCAGCACTGGAATGGATTTCCCAGGGAAGCTGTGGCTGCCCCATCCCTTGGGAGTGCTCCAGGCCAGGCTGGACGGGCTTGGAGCAGCCTGGGCCGGTGGAAGGTGTCGCTGCCCGTGGGTGGGAGGGCTCCGAGGTCCCTCCCAGCTCCCGGGATGCAGCGGCAGTGTCCCAGGAGAGAGGGGCAGTACCTGATTTCCCCCACGATCCCCGCGGCCAGGTCCTGCAGGCTGCTCCGCAGCTCCTCCACCTCCTTCCTCAGCTCGGCCACGTTGCTCACCACGAAGTCCAGGCGCTCCAGCAGCTCCAGCTGCTCGTCCTGCCTCAGCAGGGGGCTGGGCACGGCTCCATCTCCATCTCCCGCCGGGAGCAGCGCCCGGGGCACCGGCACGGGCACGGCCTGGCCTGCAGCACAGCACAGTCAGATCCCAGCGGGAAAGGATTCCGGGGGGAGGGGAACGTGCATGGCTCCGCTGGCAGGGGACAGGAGGCTTGCTGTGGGTGGGGACAGAGGGGAGCAGCAGCTCTGCTGCAGGGAAAGGCTGGGAGAGATGGGATTGTTCAGCCTGGAAAAGCCAAGGCTCTGCAGTGACCCAACTGCCCCTTGAAGGAGCCTAAGGAGAAATGGAAAAGAAGCTCTTTGCAAGGGCCTGGAGTGACAGGACAAAAGGGAGTAACTCCAAACTAGAAAAGAGGAGATTTAGAAGGGATACTGGAAGGAATCTTTCCCTGTGAGGGTGCTGAGGCCCTGGCACAGGTTGCCCAGAGAGGCTGTGGCTGCCCCTGGATCCCTGGAAGTGTCCGAGGCCAGGCTGGTTGGGGTTTGGAGCAGCCTGGGATAGTGGAAGGTGTCCCTGCCCATGGCAGGGGTGGCACTGGATGAGCTTTAAGTTCTCTTTCCACCCAAACCATTCCATGGTTTCATTTTCTGTTCCCGAAGTTTGGCACAGATGTGGATGACATTCAGGAAGTTCAGGGTTCCGAACCAGCATTCTAAAAGCCCAACCCCCCAAAGCTCACTTCCCCCTGTCCCGGCCCCATTCCCCCCTATTCCAGCCCTGCTCCCCCATTCCATCCCATTCCCCGCATTCAATCCCTATTCTCCCCTACTCCAGCCCCATTCTTCCTTTTCCAACCCCATTTCCCACATTACAACCCCACTCCCCCCGTTTCAACCCCATTCTTCCAACTCCAAGTGCGTTTTCCACCCTTCGTATTCCAACCCCACTGGTGTCTATTCCAACCCCATTCCATCTCCTCCATTCCAGCTCCTGCCTCCCTATCCCATTTGCCCATTCCAGCCCCATTCCCTCTATTCCAACCCCATTCCCCGCATCCCGACCCGGCTTCCCCGCCGCTCGACCCCGCTCGTACCGCGGCACGGCGGCCCCGCCGCCTCCTTGGAGCGGCGGCGCATGACCCAGATCACGCCGAGGCAGAGGCCGGCGCCCGCCGCCAGCCCCAGCGCCATCCCCAGCCGGGGCCCGGCCCGGGCCGGCTCCGCCACCGGCACCACCATGGCCGCTCGGGCCGCGCGGCACCGCCCGCGGCGCGGCGCGATGGCGTCACGGAGAGGCGACTACGGGGGGGAGCGAGGGGTGGTCTAGGGGCGAGTGACGTCATGGGCGCGCGGGGCGGCGGGGCCACGCCCACAGCGGCGCGCGCGTGCGGTGGCAGCGCGACAGGGACGGGGACGCGGAGCCGGAGCCGGAGCTGGAGCCGGGCCGCCCTCCGCCGGTGTCACCGCCGGCCCCCAGGCCCTGGATCCGCGGCATGGCCCGGGAAAAAACCCCCAAGGCCGCCGGCTGCCACCTGCTGCCACCTCGGCCGCTGTCCCGCCGGGGTGACAGCACCTCGGCCCGGGTGGGCAGGGGACAGGCCAGGTGTCCCCACACAGCCCCACGCTCTGCGGGCGCTCCCCCCGCTGGGTTTGGGGTTCAGCTTCCAGCAGTGAGGGACAAACGTGCCCCAAAAAATGGGAATTTGGGGTGCCCAGATCTGGGGAGCTGAGCAGAACCGGGTTGTTGCAGTGAGGGAGCTGCTCTGGGATTGTGGGCACAGAGCCAGCGGGTTTTGGGATGAGACAATGGATTTGAGGTGGAATAGGCCAAGGAGACAGGAATGGCCAAACAATCATCCCATGCATGTGGGGCTGGAATTCTCCCTTCTACAGGAAATGTGGTGGGATTCCCCCAGGAAGAACTTCTTTATCCCAGAATCATTGAAACTAAAAATACCCTTTTCTGAAAAAGCCAAAGGATTCCTTAGGGAAAGGTGCCACTCAGGAGAGGGAAAACCCTCCGTGTGTGCTCCCTGCTCCTGGGGTTTGGGTGACAGCAGGATTTGGGCAGAGCCAAAGAACCTTCTGCTTCCCTTCATCTGAATTATTGGGAGCAATTCCGAGCCAGCCCAGTGCAAGCAGAGCTGGGAGCAGCCAGCTGGGAGCCACAGGGTGATAAGCTGCTTTGGGATGATGGATGAGATCTGGCTGCCTCCCAGATTTTGGTATCTCCTCAAGAAATTCAATATTAAAATGTTATGTATAGCTCTGCTCCCATTTCCCTCTTTTTTCCTTCCTATCTTTTTTCCCCAGGAAAGAGCCACATAAGAGTCAGACCCAGAGCTGGGCAGGCTGCCAGAACCCTGGCTAGTTTTCCTTTAATTTCTGGAAAAGTCTGGGTTTCATATCCATGTAATTCCCTGCGTAACCACAGAGCACACGTGCCCAGCAGAGGTCCAGAGTGGTCATGGATTATGGGAATTCTGTCAAAATCCAGCCCAGCTGGGTGAAATGTGCCCTTGGTTCATTGGGCAACAGGTTTGCACTGGGACAGGAGAGCAATGAGCAAACATTCCAGCTGTTCCAGGACTTGGGGAAGAGGCTCTGCTGAGGATGGGAATGATCAAAACAAGCTGATGTTTAACCCTGGGGGGAGGTGTCCCACAGGGAACTCCTAATGGACATACTGGGATTTGTGGGACGTGCTTTAGGAAGAGACCATCAGCCTCTGGGGTTTCTTGTGTGTCACCAAACCCAACCAAGGGGTCAGTGACAATGTCAATAATAACAATTAACAACAACAACAATAATAATTATAGCAACAACAACAACAATTAATAATTAATAACACATCAATAATAACGGATATGCAGCGCCTCTGCCTCCCAGTCTCAGGAAATTGAACTTCTCCAATTATGAAGGAATTTAAATCCCCCATGTTCTCAGACAATAGGAGCCAGTATAAAAAGAGATTTTTTCCCAAAAAATGTTGGTAATGCTGAACATTCTGCTTCAGGGGAATGTTTGGTCAGACTGGAGTGGGAATGCTCTGCAGGGCCCACCTGCCTGGCTCCTGCTCCACCATCTCCCAGTCCTCACCTCCCTGCTGTTATTTCCTGGTCCTTTATCTCCCTGCTATTAATTTCCGTTTTCTTCGTCTCCCTTATCCATCATCTCCCAGTTCACTGCCTCCCCGCTCGTCATCTCCTGTCCTGCATCTCCCTGTATCTCCTCTCCTGCTCCATCCTCTCACTGCTCATCGTCTCCTGTCCTCTATCTCCCAGTCCATCACCTCCTGCTCCATCCTCTCCCATCCTCTGTCTCCCGGTCCATCATCTCCTGCTCCATCTCCTCCTACTCCTCACCTTCTGTCCCCTCCTGCTCCATCACCTTCCAGCCCGTCACCTCCTGCCCATCCCGTGTTGGGAGGGCAGTGCCGAGATCCCGAGGGATCCATCGGAGCCCCCCGGGTTCCTCCGGGAGCCTTTTCCCCCCGCCGCCCGGGGGCGGTGGTGGCGGGGCGGGACCGGGGGCGGCCCCGGGCAGGTCCCCCTGGAGCGGCGGCGGGAGCGGCGGAGCGGAGATGCCGTACCTGCTCATTAGCACCCAAATCCGCCTGGTGAGTCCCGGGGGACCCCCGGGGGTGGGGAATTCCGGGGGGCGGGCAGGAACCGACCGGGGCGAGCCGTGAGACCCGCTCAGCCCGCGGTGCCACCGTCACCGGTGCCTCCGGTGCGATCCCGGCGTGGGCTGGCCCTGCTGCTGCTGGGGGGTCGGGGGTGACGCAGCTTTGGGGGACCCCAGCACGGCCAGGCTGTGCCCAGAGGCCGGTGAGGGGTCCCCGTGAGAGCCCCCGGTGCCCCCACCCCGGCTCTGCTGCCCCAAACCCTCCTGTCCCAAATAGCGACTCACTTGGGAAACTTGCGGCGAGATCCCACGAACGCCCTCGCAGCCGGTTTTCCCTCGTCCCCAAAAAGCCATTCCAGGGTGGAAAACGCGGCCAAGGGAGTGGGCACGGCTGGGGCAGACGGGAGCCGGGCAGTGGTTGGGATCTCTGGCTGGGATCAAGTGTCCAGGAGCACCGGTGGGATTGCTGGCTGTCCCTGTCAAATAAAGCCACAAAGCAAACGTTACTCCCCGGCACTGGCAGCGCCCACATCCTGCAGGACTCTCTAGGAGCCCACAGCTGTGTGTTTATCTGGGGTTTCCCTTTTCCCGGCATCCAGAAGCCTGGATCTCTTGGTGTGCTTTGGGGCAGGAAGCAGGGGCAGTGAAAACAGCAAATGAGCAAAGGGAGGGAGTTGTGATGGACACTGCTGCTGCTGCCACTGGAGATGTCCCAGAGGAAGCAGCCGTGGGTTGGGAATGGGGATTTGTGGGGATGCTGCAGCACCAAAGCATCTGCTGGCAGTGGCATTTGGGGTCGTACAAGTTGATTGAGTGATTATGGATGAGGTAGAGGAAGGGACGCATGGATTATGGCACTGGAGGGAACAGCCTCCAGAAACAGAGCTGTCTCTGCCCTCCAGAGACTTTGGAAGCTCTGCTCTTTGCCAAAGGGGAAAAGCAAACATTTCCAGTGTGAAACCTGGCACTGAGCTGAGGCTGGAACCTTCCTGGGTGAGCAGCTGCACCTTCCTGGCAGTGGCTGGGACAGGGGGTGGCTGTGTCACCATGTGTCACTCACCACTCTGTGCCTGTCCCACAGGAGGCTGGGCCCACCATGGTGGGCGACGAGCACTCAGATCCCCACCTGATGAGTATCCTGGGGGCCACAAAGAGGAGCACGCTGGGGAACAACTTGTAAGTCCTCCTCTCCTTATTTTCCCAAGAAATGCAGAACATTTTCACTCCTGGAATTCCCCACAGCACCTTCCAGCTGTACAGTTAATCCCAGGACTCCAATGTGTCCTGTTAATGTGCACAGTTAATCCCAGGACTCCCATGTGTCCTGTTAATAAGGAAATGCTGCCTGATATTTCACTTGGTTCTTTACTTTCCTTTGCTCTGACCCTGTTTTAGCACCTGACCCCCCTTTCCTTCTCTTGGTGCCATCCCTGCCTTGCTCTGCCTGTGCCTTTATTGGTGCTGAGACACCAGAATGCTCACCCGGTTCTGTCCCTCCCATCCCTCCCAGCTGCAGTCTGTTTGTCCATCCCATCCCACTCTCCAGTGCAGCTCAAGGCTTCACCTGAGCCAGCCCTTCCCAACAGCTCCTAAATCTTTTCCATGGGCAGCTGAGCCCTGAGGTTGGAGCTGCTTCCCATTGTGTCACCCCTGACTCCGACCCCTCCACTGGTGTGTTCCCAAGCCGTGGATATTTGACACTTCTCCATGTCCCCACCTCTGACCACACTGAGTTTGACCCCAGCCTTTGGCCAAGGGCCACTCAGAGATGTGACCAGCATCCTCCTCATGGTTTGGCCCACTTTTTTTTCCTCACTTGGTATCCCACTTCCTGGTTTTCCCTGGGGTGGGGAAAAAAACCCAAAACAACAATGGCAAAGCAAAACAAACCCCCAAATGCAAAAGAACTTGACAGAGAGGAGCAGCTCGATTCCTGCTGTGTTCCATGTGTTGTGGTGTGGAGTAGGAAGAGAAGGCATTAAAACAGAAGGTGCATCTCATCCCAAATGTTCCCAAGCTTCCATCCATGGAGCTGGGAAAACCCTCCTACTCAGCACCAGCCTGGCCAACACCAAGGGCTGGATCCTCAGCTGCTGCAGCGTTAAAAATCTCAGTGGGCTGGGAAATGTCAATAATAAGGAGATAAAATATAAGCATAGAGGGCTGCCCCATCCCAGCTGCTTTCCTGGGGGGTTTGCCGGGCTGATCCCTCTCCGTGCTGCTATTCCCAAGCCCGTGGGTGGGGCAGAGATTGGCAGCAGCGCCAGAGTCGTGCTGCCACCCGCCGTGCGGAGCCCGGAGTTACGAAACGGGATGGGAGACAGAGAAACACAACAGGCTCCAAGAAGGAACTGGATCCTGAGAGATTTGGGCGAGGATCCCTGGGATTCAGGTGGAAAAGGAAGGCAAAGACAGATAAAAGCCTCTGTGGTGCCTGCCCCAGCAGCTGGGGGAGCCTCAGCACTACAAGGAAAAGAAGCACCACATTCTGCCTGTTTTGGGGAAGGGATGTGAGCTTCCTATGGGATCTCCCTGGTGGATTCACCACCTTTCTCCTCTCCCTGTGGCCCGGAGCGTTTTGAGCTCCTCTTGCCCCACCTGCTCCTTGGCATGGTCTGTGTCACAGCTGGGAACTCCGCTGTGTCCCTGCGGCACATCCCTGCGGCACAGCACGTCCTCCCGTGTGTGCCTGAGCAGTGGGGAAAGTCCCCTGGCTGCTGGCACCCCCGGGAGCACAGCCACGTGCCAGCCCAGCCGCCTCCTCCGGAATCCCAGCCAGGGCTGGGAGCTCCGGGATCCGCAGGCTGAGCAGGATTTTCCATCCCCAATTCCTTCATGAGCAGAGCCTGGCTGTGGATGCTGCAAACCCCCTTCCTGCAGCACCTTGGGACTCAGAAATTTAGCCATGACCTTGTAGGGAGCTTAGGAAAAGAAAACCCCAAGCAGCACAGACCTTCTGGGAAACTGGGATGTAGGTGAAGCTGAAATCCCTGTAATGAGGGAGCTGCACAGACACACAGCCCCTCATTAAGTCCCACAAGGTGTAGGGAGCAGGGATGTGGTCCCTGCCCTCTCACTCGGGGTCAGAGCCCTTGGGGCAGCCAGGTGGGGCAAGGGGTGGGGTGGGTTTACCTGGAAGAAAAGGCTTTGCAGGTATCCCAGCCCCTCCGTCCCAAGTGGATGCACATGGAGATGGCAGCAGATCTGTTACCCGGAGTGTGCAATCTTCATTTCTCTGAACACACAGCTGGGATAAAGCCCTGGGAGCTCTTGCCTCCTGCTTTTAGCTCAGCTACACAGTTTTTTAGATTTCTACAAATCCCTGCCTCTGCTACTTCCTCTGAATAGTGGGAATAATATTTACCAGCTCCCACTGCAAATCTGAAGGGTATGTGGCAACCCTCCTGGAGGAAGAACAGACTTCAAAGACACTTATAATAATGCACATTATCTTTACACCACATCTATAATTACAGCCAAGTACAGTCTGTCTTGAGAAACTGGAAAATCTCTCACATCTCAGGTTATTTTGTGCTTTAAAACACTCCCAGCTCCAGCACGGGTCTGAAATCCAAGCAGGAGAAGCTTTGGAAAGGCTTTTGGATCTTTTTTAATCATTATTAGTAGGAAAAGCAGGAGAAGCTTTGTTCAGGTGCCCAAACAGGATCCCCAGTGATCCTGCAGCCCATCATTATCTGCTCTTATCCAGCACTGTGAGTCAGCTGCAGCTGAGCTGCTCTGAGCCTTATCC
This sequence comes from Pyrgilauda ruficollis, assembly GCF_017590135.1. Classification (NCBI taxonomy): domain Eukaryota; kingdom Metazoa; phylum Chordata; class Aves; order Passeriformes; family Passeridae; genus Pyrgilauda; species Pyrgilauda ruficollis. The sequence goes on along the minus strand of NW_024517762.1, from coordinate 660,313 downwards.
CAAAAGTCATGTCAGAGGAGAGGCTGGCACATCCAAAGGTCTCACTGGCCAGCTCAGCTCAGCTGTCCCAGGCCAATTCAGCCCAGTCTGTGCCTGGTCCCTTCACTGGGGAGCAGTGTCACAGCCCTGGAGCTTCTGGGATTCAGGGGTAGGAATGTGGGAATGTGCTCCAAGCCTGGAGCCAGCACAAACCAGCGGGGAATCAGAGCTGGACAAGGATCCCAGTGTCAGCTCCCAGGCACTGCTGGAGCAGAGGAGCCTGGGCTCCACCTTGCCTGGCACCTCCATGCAGGATGAAGACTACTGGCTTTCCAAAGGTTTCCCACCTGGCTGAAAGCAGCACTTTGTTCCAATTCCCAAATTCTAACAGTCCCTCAAACCCACCCATCTCACAGACATACTCTGACATGGGTAGGACACTGGGATTTCATTCCTTAGAAACACCTGAATAATTCCTCTCCTCCTCCATGAATTCCCAGGTATGCTAAAAACGTGCTCACTGTGTTTACCTGTGAACACTCTGCTGCAGTGTCAGCCCAGTCACCGAGCAGCATGTGGCTCTGGACACCAGCCCCTGAGCCACATTCCCATTCAACCTGATCCTTCCCTCCTGGACAGGATTCCTGTGGTTTGGCACCTCGGGCTGTGCCTTAGGGATTAACCAAGGCCCTGTGTCACACACACCTGTGCCAGGTGGGGCTGCTGGTCTTAGAGGGATCAGCAGTGAGGCAGGCTCACTTCCACCAGGGAATTCCCATCTCTTCCTCCCCAGCTCACCTTATTCCCATCTTTCCCGGGTGCAGCTGTGAGTACTACGTGAACGACGCTCCGCGCGTGGTCCTGGACAAGCTGGAGAGCCTCGGCTACCGCGTGGTCAGCATGACCGGCGTGGGCCAGACCCTGGTCTGGTGCCTCCACAGGGAATAGCCAGGGAGAATCCTGCGTTCCACCCGGACAACATCCTGCTGGAGATCATCTTATAGGACTGGCAGCAAACTTTCCCCCCTTAATTCCTTCCTGCCCCAGACTCCAGGCACTCAGGCAGGGGGAGGAATGGCGCAGAGGCAGAGCTGGACCCAGTGGAATTTTGCCATCCCTGTTCAGTTTCCCAAGAGCAGGGGGAGGAAGGTATGCCCAGAATCTGGCAGAGGGGACAGATGGCTCCAGCTCTGCCTTCAGTGGGATGGCAGTCTGGCACATTCCAGCTTTTTACATTTTAATCATGTTTTCAGCATGCCCTGGAGGAAGCTCAGTAACAGCCCGCTTTGCCTCCTGCTCAGGGTGCCCTGGAGAGCTCCATGCCTTCTCCTGGGCCAGGGGGTTAGGGAGGGACAGCAAGCATGGACACCATCCCATCTCATCCCTGAAATCCAAGAGGGAACCACTAAGCCTACTTCCAGTGCTTTGAGAATCCCTTCCCTTGGCAGCAAGGCCTGCTTCCATCTCAGCAGCACCACCAAACTTTCAGATCCCAGACTGCCTTCCAAGCCTAACACAGGATTCCTAAAATAACACAGAAAGTGTTCTTGTGTGACTATTCCAGGTGCAGGCTCTAATCCCAGCACTGCTGGAATGTTTGGGACTGTGCATGGATTCTGCTGTGGGGGTAACACCAATAAAACATTGCTCCAAAGAGACCAATGTCCTTCTGTGGGTTGTTTAAAGCTGTTGCCAGATCCCTCTGGATGCACGGCTCCTGAACAAGCTTTCAGGAATTAAAAGCTCCAAGGTTTGGTGTTCTGATGGCACCTCTCACACCTTGTCCCATGGGATGGGGCAGCTGTTCTGAGCACACACACTGACAGGGTAACACGTGCACTCTGTGAACCTCAGGCAGCCATTCCTTCCCCAAACCTGGAAAGGGATAAGGGCCGCAGTCCCTGGGAGTTTCTGGAACCTCAGGCAGCCATTCCTTCCCCAAACCTGGAAAGGGCAGCAGTCCCTGGGAGTTTCTATTCCCACAATACCTTTAGAAAAAAGGAGGTTTATTGACTTAAATAAAGAAACAGCTCTGAAGGGACGGAGGGGTGGGAAGAATCCATACTCTCATGCTAAGTGTGGGACTTTTCCTCCTCATCTTCCCGCTGGAGCTGCTCGATGAGCTGCTGCCTCTCGGCCGCCTGGCGCATCCTCATCATCACCAGGCTCTCGTAGTCCCGCTCCGACACCACCGACGCCTGGAAGGAGCAGGAAACACAAACAACCTGTCAGGGGCAGCACAGACTCCCAGACTTGCCCAAATCCCCCTCACAACACCAGCATTCTGGGCAGGAAATGGTTTGAGCCCACGGAAACTGGGTGAGGCGGGTGAAAACTGCCTGGCTACAGGAAAAACCAGGAATTGTTATTAAAATGATTATTAAAAATAACCAGCAATGAGTGTGGTTGGTGAGGAAAGCGGGACAGACACAGAGGCAGCATTCCATGAGGCTGGACGGGGCATTATTTTGGATGACAAGATCACCCTGCACCTACAGCGTTGGTGCCCGAAGTCCAGCATACACTGCATACACTTCACCTGTTACAAAGGCTAATGCCATAAAAAAATCAAACCTTTGTGGATGAGTCATGGAAGTGACTAACTTCCAACTGTCTGACAGTGCTGAGGCCTTGGCACAGGTTGCCCAGAGAAGCTGTGGCTGCCCCTGGATCCCTGGAAGTGTTCCAAGCCAGGTTGGACAGGACTTGGAACAACCTAGGATAGTGGAAGGTGTCCCTGCCCTGGGATAAACTTTAAGGTCCCTTCCCACCCAATCCATTCCATGATTCTAACAGCTGCAATCAATGACCTTGGAGGTCTTTTCCACCACAAACAACTCCCTGATTCTAAACAGCTGCAGAAAGAAAACCACCAGGGATGTTCCCAAACCTGACACAGGACTGGAACAGTTTTCCAAAGCTCCCAGAGCCTCCCTGCTGCGTGTGGCAGCAACTGTCACGTCAAGGCAGTTGATTGCAGACTCTGCCTAATGAACGTGGGCAGCAGATGACAGCTGCTCCGGTGCTTTGGCGCTGCTTCCAAAGCCATTCTACACTAGTAGGTGGCCGTGCTATTTTGGATGTATGAAAGCACTGCAAGGCTTGGAAACATCCAGCTCGTTCCTTGACAGTTCAGGTGGAAATAAGAGTTTCTTGACAGAAGGTGAATGGAAAAAACAAAACCCTTCGTATTCCTTTTTCTAGGAAGTGGGTTAAGTGGTGATCACAGAGAATCAGGGAATCCCAGAATGGTTTGGGTGGGAAGGGATCTCAAACATCATTTAGTTCCAACCTTGTCCTATGGGCAGGGACACCTTCCACCAGCCCAGGCTGCTCCAACCTGGTTTTGGACAATTCCAGGGATGGGGAAGCCACAGCTTCTCCAGATATTGAAGGATTTCTTAGGAAGCAGAAGGGATACAAAGACAATAGAACGCCTAAATAAGTCTCTGCATGGAAACATGGGCGAGTGCAATTCCTTATCCTGTGCCAGCAAAGTGGTTCCTCCGGCTGCAAGGACACAATGAAAGCCCACAACAGATAAGGAACATCAAGAGGGAAATTAAGAGTCTAATTGGTGTCTTAGGAGACACCTGAGCAAAATGACCTTTGGGTACTGGCAGCAGCAGTGTCTGAGAAAGCACCGATGCTATCAGCCCTCAGCCAGGATCCTTCCAAGTCCCATCCACCAGCCCCAGGAATTTGCTGGGCTGGATGGAAGAGCCTGCCTGAGACTCATGCAGATGAATCACCCACACAAACCTGAAGCCCCACCTCACACTGGGATTGAAATTTAAAACAGCCAGGAGATTATTTGCAGCCTGGTTTGGGAGCTCTGCTGACACGAGGAGCCCTCGGAGTGGCAGGAGGAAGAGCAGCCTGATCCAGGTGGGCTCCCAGCACGTGCTCCCGGGTGCCTGAGCGTGGGCTGAAGCTCCACCACTGCACACACCTACTTCCTGCAATCCTGGCAATTACCAATGGAGTGAAACCCAGTTTCTGACGTGGCTGACTCAGCAAGGGCTTGGCTCAAAACAAACACATCCACACATCCACGCAGGGAGCCGCAGCCCGGGAAGCACATGAAGGGACGGCAGCGGCAGCACTGTGGAGTTTTGGCATTTTGGGTCCAACCTGGCTGAATTCCTGGACTCCTGGCTGAATTCCTGCACTTGCTTCTTCATCCTGCTCTCCAAGTGCTCCAGCAGCTTCTCCTCGCCGCTCCTGGACTCTGGACTGCTCCAACAGGGTGTAAGTCTCTCCTGCACTCCGTTCTCCCAGCGTTGTCTCCTGCACTGTCGCTTTCTACATCCCCCTTCTCCCGTACTCCCTGGGTTCCTTCGGTGGGACTGAGTCACCGTCTCGTTCCCAGCCACCCACGGCGCTTTTCCGGCGGTGCCCCTCCGCAGAAGGTGCCTGGTTACCATGGCACCCGAGTGCCCTTCTGTTCTAGATGCCAGATTAGATCTGTTCTCATGGTGACTGTGCCTCTGCTGTTCCCCACCAGCCCGGAGCCGCAGCACACGTTTAACGAGCTCGCTCACACACCGCCGCTCCTCTCCACTCCAGGGGGAGACTCCTTCAGATCCAAGACAAGCCAAGTGCTCCTTGCCGCGGCGTGGAGTTTGCATTTCCTGCACTACCAGCCTCTCTGTGTTCCTTGCAGCTCCGGGAACGGGGCAGGAAGAGGTTGATCCTGTTGCGTGGCTCTCTGCTGATCCCTCGGCTCCCGCCTGTGAGGAGTCAGCATTCCTGCTCCTCGCTGCCTTTCCTCACCATGGATACTTGGCGCAGGGGGTCCATCAAGTCCACCACCTTCTTCCGACGCTTCTCCCTCAGGAGGCACAAAAAGCTGGGCAACCAAGTCATCATCCTGAACCAGAACAGCCACACTCTGGACAAGGACGGCCAGAAGAGGGAATGCTTGAGGGATCTGAAGGACAAGTCTGAGTACCTGTCCTGTCAGAGCGAGCAGAACCTGGCCAAGGCACAAGCCCCTCCCAAGCCTCCCCGGCTGTACCTGGACAGTTCCAGCTGCCCCAACATCATCGATCACACAGATTCCCACTCCGACCTCTCCTTTTCTGATGCTGCTCCATACCACAAAGCCACTCCGACGCATAAGGACCAGGCTACGGACCTCAGCACCTCAGAGGCAGGTCTCCCAAACAGCACCACTCTTCCCGACCTGGCTGACCCCTTCCTGTCCTTCAAAGTGGATCTGGGGCTATCGCTCCTCGAGGATGTGCTGCAGACCCTCAGGAAACAGAACCCGAGGGATTACGCCATTTGAAGGTATTCATTGTCCACCACATCCCAGTTACTCACTGCTGCTGCCAGTTCCTCCGATTCCAGCAGGAGGAAGGATACTGGAGCATGCCTGTTGTGCGTGGTCTGTTTCGTTGTCCTCGCCTTGCCCACCACAGACCATCCCTGTCCTTGCCAAGGAATCCTCTGGAGCAGAGCTCACGGCTCTGTGCTCAGGTGAGAGCACCGTCTGCTGTCTCGTGGGCAACTTTCTGCTCTCCACCCTGGGAATTTCCCACTCCGTACTGCGCGTCCCATCCTCAGGGAAGACTGGCATTTTTTGGGAAAGACTTATTTTGGGGATGTGACACTGTGGGGCAGGGACACACAGGGATTTGTCATGGATTGCTTGTGGAACAGCAGGCAGCCTGCAAGGAGGCAGCAGCACTGCACCCCGAAGCCAAAGCTTTGAGGGCTGAGAGACGGGAACTGGGGCTTCTCCTCCCACCATGTTTGGATGTGAAAGCTCAAAGCTGTTCCTCCGTTTTTTCTCTTCCTCCTTGTGGGTTTCTTTTCCCTTAACTCCAGTGCAGGTGGCACTCCCAGCCTGGAAAGAGGTAAGCATCCAAGTAGGCTCCTGATACAGCACCAGCAGTGGATTTATCCTCCTGGCAGGAGAAGAGATGTCTCTGACACTGCTGCCTCACGCATGCACTGAGCTCCCAGCTGTACAGACATAGAAGAATAAATGTATCTGTGACTGGAAGTGTCTGGTTGCCTCATTTCATTGGGAACAAGCCACAGAAATCCCAGGCACCAGGAGCACAGGGTATCTGGAGTGGCCCAGATCCATCCTCCCTGGCACTGCAGGGTTTTATGATGGGGGAGGGACACTTGTGTGGCTTTGAGGGAAGGACAGAGCTGCTGGGACTTGATTTTCCTCTGAGGGGAACTCACACAGCTTGGGGCAAGACAGGAACAGCTGCCCACCCTGAGCTGGATAGTGAGAAAGGCTCTGCCAGGCTGAGAACGTTTTGGGCAGCACCAGGACAAACTGCTAAAAGAAACTACCAGTTATTACCTTTTTGACTATTAGGGCTCTTTTAAAAAACAACAATAATAAAACCTCCATGCCCCCAGATCACCAGGAGCTTTGGAAGTGGCCACAGCAAAGTGCAGGGACACTCCAGGGAAGGCACAGCTGCCTCTTACCCTGCGAGATTCACCTCCCAAAGTTAAATAATAGGAAATAAACCCTCTGAAGGAGCTTAGAACAGGTACAAGAACTCCAAGCAGGAGGCTTTCCTCAGGGCTGAATGGATGAGGAGCCCTGGCAGGGAGATTCCACTGCAGGAGCAGGGAAAGTCTTTCCAAAACTGAGCATTGCATGCTGTTGGAATGGCAAAACAAGCTCTCTGCAGCCACTGTGTGCTTTGAACCATCACACAGCCACTGCTCTCAATGGCCTGGAGGAATACTGTTCAAGCCACAGCTTTTGAATTCCAAGGGGAACTGGAGCCTGCTTGGCTGCAGCAGCTCTCCAGGAACTGCTGGTCAAACGTGCACCTGTTGCTGTACGAGACAAGGCTGTGGAAGATGAGCAGCTTCCACCTGGGAACTGCTCCCAAACCCCCTGGCTGGGGTCTGGCTGTCCTTTACCTGTGGATTTTGGCACTCAGGTCCTGGCTGGCTCTCCCAGGCAGGGAGTACTGGCTGCTTGTCCCAGACAGGGAGCAGAGGATGAGTAGTGAGCGTGTTGCCATGAGAACGCTGCAGGCTTGGGCTGTTTCCTGAAGCAGAGCAGCAGAGGAGCTGCTTTTGCACAGAGTGGGAACAAAACGGGGGCGGATTCAGACAAAAACAGAGGGGAGAAGCGAATAGGAAGCAAGGGCAGCTTAAATCAGAATGAGGTAAGTGCAGCCTGGAAGCAAGAACGTGGAGCCTGGTGGCTGGGAAGCCAGGCTGGGTGTGAAGGGAAGAGGCAGAGGGAACAGGGATCTGGGAGCTCACCCTGTACGCTCTTGAACTGGAGAGCATGAGCTAAGTCAGCTGGAAGCAGATCAGCCAAGAGGAACTGTAAACACATTGCAGGTTTTAGAAGCATCCTAGTGGATGCAGCAGGAGGATTTGGGGAGGGTCTGGAGTGGGAACAAGGGAAAACAGGAAAGAGAGCAGCTTGGAGATGCCAGGCTGCAGCTCAATCCCAGACAGTGCAGCTCCTTACAGCTAAAAGCAGCAGAAAGGACAGCAAAGCATCAGCTGTGCAGCTCCTGGGCAGGATGCAGGTCCCTGGCAGCAGCTCCTCGGCATTCCCAGAGCCAGGTGGGATTGAGGAGGCTGTGCTGGGCACAGGTGAGTCACCAGCACCGTGCGCTGCTTTCCTGCTCTCCCTGCTGCCCCACCACACTAATCCTGCACCGCAGGCAGACGCTGCACTTCCACACTAACAAGCTCATGGCATGGAAACAGGCCAAGACAAACTCAGGGATCTGAACCCACAGAGGCTGGAATCCACTACCAACCTCCAACAGCACCAGCAACCCCTTTGGTAGGAATGAGCCAGTTCTCACTCTCTGCCAGTGAGAAACTCTCAAATAACATGGTTTGTTATTTGAGAATTTCTCACCAGTTCCCTTCCTAACACTCCTGTGGTTCACCACTCCTGTGGTGAATCTCCTGTGGCTGCAGGACTCTCCCTGGTCCTATATGGACAGGATAACAATCAGGGGTTTTGATGCATAATTACAAGTAATATAAATAAAATACTTAATAAAACATCAAGAGAATGAATGCACTGAACAATCTCACAAGCTTAAAATATTTAGGGAGTGAACACACAAAAGGATATTTAACTTGATATTGCTGTCTCCTCCCTCCTGCAGACCTCTAAGAAAAGAGGTTTGCTTCCAGCACTGAAACTTCCTCCTCCTGGGAATGCAGTGAGCAACCATGGCTCTCTAAAGGAACCTTTCAGCAGCTGTCACTCAGAGGATTCCAACAGTCAAGAACATATTAAAAAATCCCATCAGAATGGCACTGGAGGCTTTGGGCTGAGCAGGGAACATCCTTGTTCTTCACTTGAGAGAAAGGGAATGTGTGAAGACCCAAACAGCTCCCAGTGTGCTGCTGCCCAGGCAGGAGGTCCTTTAGAAGGCCACTGATCCAGCACAGAAAGGGCTGCTGGGAAAGCCAGGCCTGGCCCAAAAAGCTTCTACCTGACAGCACTCTGAGATTCAGGTTGTTACAGCACCAGATTTCCATCTCCTTACCTGTGAGCTCCTGGGCTGGCTGGTGCTGTCAGGGAGGACGGTGCTGGGGCGGCTCTGGGGCTGGCCCTCCAGCCAGGAAATCTTCAGGGGGTTATTTAGCAGGCCAACCTCATTCTTCACAGCCATCTCCTGGCAGGGAAAACACCCTTCCATCATCACCTGAATTTCAGACCCTGCTCCCTCACGAGTCCCTAAGAATCATGCTCCCATCTCAGAATGGCCTCAAGGCCAAGTAGGGCACAAACTCTCTGGAAGTGTCCCAGGACAGGCTGGATGGGGCTTGGAGCAACCTGGGCTAGTGGATGGTGTCCCTGCCCATGGCTGGGGGCTTGAAATGGATGGTCTTTTAAGGCCCCTTCAAATCCAAACTATTCTATGATTCCACTCTGTAAGATTTTAAGGATCTTTCCAACCCAAACCATTCCATGACTCTCAGATTTCACAGCTGCCCTACATGAGAAGTACCTCTATGGTCCACACCCCTGCCAGCACTTTTGATATACAGGTCACACACAGTTCTGGGGGTTTTTATCATTTGGATATGAGTGAAAGAAAAGCTAACAAGGAAAGTCTCATACAGCCCAAGCTGATGGAACTATAAAACTTAGGGTAACTGATGACTTCTGCTCCCACAGCCACCTGAGTTATTATAGCTCACAGTGAGTCAAGACATTTTGGGTTGTTTTTCACTGCAAATGCCTGGTATCACCTCCAAAACACATAAGCCCAACTCCAAGGCATTTCACCTCCACAGAGAGCTGAGTAAGTGCTCAGTGCCTGATTTCTAAGGCAGTGCCTCTTCCCTCAGCCTGTTCCACGCACAACCTGTTTATGTGCCTGATCTCTGGGTTTGTGCCTCCAGCTGTGCCACACCCTCCGTGCCTTTTGACTCTCATTACCCTTCTCCACTGCCTTAATGACAGGGCAGTGTCCTGGCTGTCACCTGTCCTGTGCCACCCCCAGCACACCCAGCAGGGGCTCTGCACACTCACAGCTGCCTTCACCGTGGCAAATTCCACCACTGCGCTCCCAGTCTTCCTGCTGGAGATCAACAAATTGAGCACATCACCATACTGTGGGAAGAAAGAAAGGAAGGAAAGTTAATTACAGAGCCAGGAGACATGTCAAGTTCAGTTATCAAATGAACACAAAGAGAAAACGTGTGTTTTCACAGACATGAGGCTTGAGCTGTCACCACTTCTGTCCTGCTTCCACTGATCCCACCATTTCTGTCCCTCCAGGAAATAATCTGGGAAGGCATGGAGCTACACACTTGGCTCCCCCGTGCAAGAGGGCTGCTGAGCTCAGAGTCAGAGCTCAGAGGGAAAAGAAAGATGCCAGGGTGGGAATGATCAGATCAAAGGCTTGTCTGTGCCTGTCTCTGCACTTCCCACAGCAGGGATGTGGAGTGCTTGAAGTGAAGGATGGCTGCACCACAAGCACAGAGCCAGACAAAGTGGGCAGGAAGCATCCAGTGGGAAGAGTCTGCAGTTGCTGCTTCAGCCAGAGCTGTTAGCTGGGAAACAGCTCCCAGCTCAGGGATCAAAGGATCCAACTTGGTTCAAAGGTTGGATTTGATGATTTAAGAGATCTTTTCCAACCTTAATGACTCCATGATCATGCTGATGAGCTCTGAAAACTGCATAAGAAAGCTGAACAAGGAAGGAAATGAGCCACTCCAGTTTATAGCTTACAAAGGCATGGAGTGACAGGACACAGGGAATAACTTCAAACCAGCTGTTCAGATGAGATTACTTGTTCAGATTAGATTATTAGGATAAAATCCTTCCCTGTGCAGGTGCTGAGGCCCTGGCACAGGCTGCCCAGAGGAGCTGAGGCTGCCCCATCCCTGGAAGTGTCCAAGGCCAGACTGGACAGGTCTTGGAGCAACTTGGTCTAGTGGAAGGTGTCTGCCTGTGGCAAGGGGTGGAACTGAATTATTTTTAAGGTCCCTTCCTACCCAAACCATTCCATGATTCTGTGATATGCAGCTTCCCAGAATTCACTATTCTTACAGCACTTGGATCAGGGGAAGACCCAGTAATACAAAGGGAGGAGTGTCAGACAGGACCTTCTGTAGGATCTTCAGCAGCACATCTTTGGAGTATCCCCCTCCAGTCTCATCTTCCTTCCTGCATTTCCACCTGAGCTGGAAACAAACGGCAGGAGTTAATTTTTCCCGTTTGGATGATTTTTCCCTGCTCAAGCAGCTCCCACCCCCCTGCACATTCACCACTTCTGCTATTTCCAGCCACACTCCCAGGCCTGCCAAGACAGTGATCTCAGCATGGGAGTGAGCACAGGGAACAAACTGTTTGGGGAACAGGGAGAAACGCTGCTCACTGGAATAAAAAAAGATCGCACTTGAAAGGATGCTAATGGCTCTGTCAGGGTAATTAACAGCTGTTTCCTTGTGCTTAAAGCACAGACAACTCAATCCCAGGCTCAGAAATCTGGAGCAGACAAAGAAAAGGTGAGTGAGGAAGGAATTCTAACAGCAAGGACAGGAGCTGTTCACCTGATGATGCACATTCCATGAAGGAATTTCATCTCCAGTACAAAAAAGAATGTGCCAGCTTAGCAGGGTTGAAATGTCCCTTCTGTTTTCCACCATGTTCTATCAGTTTTCACCAAAACACAGCTTTTTAAGGATGTCTTACCTTGAGCTTAGGAGTTATTTTGCCTTCTGCTCCATTTCTTTCCTGCCTGCCTAAAAAAAAAAAATCAAAGGAAAGGACATGGGTGAAAATTCCTCAGCATTTTGCACAATTTTTTTCCCTGAGAACATACACATGATGAAACACTTTGGGATTTCCAGTGGACCATTGCAGTCCCAAAAATCTCGTGCAACAGGAACTGCAGCACAGACTGAACACTCCATGGCAGCACTTTTCCCTTTTAGGAAGCACAGACTTGCCACGATCAAGGCTACAAACAGGTCAGCAAAAACACAAGCAGCAGACATGTTCTGAGGCATTTTTCCCTGCAAGGTTGGAAAAACTCAGGGTGGACAGCTGCCAAAGAGCCCGAGGCCAGCTGCAGGTGCTCCCCTGTGCTCACCTCGGCTGTGCTGCTCCCTTTCCAGACGGATCTGCTCCCTGACCAGCCTCTGCTGCTCCTCCAGCTGCCGGGAGCCCTCCTCACGCAGGCGGATTATCTACGGCACAGGGAACACAGCACGGGCACCTGAGGCACACAGCCAGGGCTGGAATGTCACCTGGAGGCTTCCAAGGACAGCCTGGGCATCACACCCATCTCCTGGGACACCCCTCCTGCCAGTTGCCCTGGGACAGCTCCAAAAGGAGCAGCCTGGTCTGGTGGAAGGGGTCCCTGAGCATGGCAGGGGCTGGAACTGGATGGGCTTTAAGGTTCCTTCCCACTCAAACCATTCCAGGATTCTCTGATTCACAGAGCCTTTTAATCCCAAAGGTTGAAGGATTGCTCTCCAGAGATTTTTTTGCACCTCATCCCATGGATTTCATCAGGAACGGAAATAATTCCAGCAATTCTTCTCAAAAATAGCAGAGGGAACTAAGAATTTATCCTTACTTCTTCTTCTAATGATCTCGTTATCCTGATCTCCTCCTCTTCATTCTCCTGGGACTGGGCTTCCCGTTCTCTGGCTTCAAGATCTGCAGAGAAAGAAACAAAATTAAAACAATCCAAAGAGAACTTGAGTTTTCCCTGCTGCCCAGAGGAAGATGGATAGATCACAAACTCGGCTGCAGCTACACCCATGTCCTGACAGCTCTGCTGCCTCTCCTCTGGCCCCGCACACCAAAGGAACCTTAACCCCCTAATTCCCACTGCAGGACCTAATTCCCTCCTTCCCAGAGCAGGACTACCCCAGCTATGGCTGTGGGAGAAGATTCCAGGTCTACTGGACTGTAATAGGGATGAAGAAACCAGAGTCATCCCCCATGGACTGACGCCCGTGGAAGGAGAAATGCAAACAGCCAGCTAGGGGAGACCTCAGGAGAACATGAGGGTTTGATTTTCTCACCAAGCTTTACTTTCTTCCTCTTCTCATCGAGTTTCTGTGTCCTTGCTGCAGCCTCCTTCTTCGCCCTCCTCACCCTGTCATAGGCTGCCTGCCAAGGAACCAGCACAACAGTGGGAAACTACGGAAACCAGGAGAGAAACTGGAAAACAGGGAACACAATGACATCAGGGACTGAAACCCTGTCAGCAGGGCTGGAGCATCTGCTGCTTCTTGGATGACAAGCTTTGCCAGTACCTGAGAAGAGGAGCTCGTGTTTTTAGCTTCTATCACCTGGAATCAACAGTTTTCCCTCTCCTGAGATAATCTGGAGAGAGTTCCTTGCTCATTTTTTGGTTTTATTCTTTCTAGGGACATTTCCAGGGTCTTTTAGGCCTTGGGCAGTGGGTTCTCAGCCACTTCCCCACAGCCTCAGAAGGATCCAAGCTCTCCTGTGTCCCTCAGACAGTAAAGCCTGGAGTCTCAGGAATTGCATCCAGGTATTACTCATTTGTCAGCCCCTGACTCAACAGGAATGGCAGATGTTGCCATGGGAATTTGGTGTTCCTGAACCAGGGATGGTGTTGTTAATCCAGGTATTACTCATTTGTCAGCCCCTGACTCAACAGGAATGGCAGATGTTGCCATGGGAATTTGGTGTTCCTGAACCAGGGATGGTGTTGTTAAATGGGATATGCCCCAGTCCAGCACGTTATTAAAGGCAGAATCTCAGGGCAGAACTGCTCCCAGCAGCAAATCCCAAACACCACATTTCTCCAAGCTGTTACCTGGCACCTGAGATCTGACCTCATGGAGAACCAGGGTATATGGAGGAAGGAAACCGAAGAGGGGAAAGGAAAGGAAAAAGAGAGGGAGAAAAAAAGGGGGAGATGATAAAAAAATGGGGGAAGGGAAAAAAACCAAAAAGAAAACCAAAAAGAGGGAGAGGGAACCAAAAAGGGGAAAGGAAAGAAAGAGGGAAAGGAAAAGAAATGGGGAAAGGAAGAGAAGTGGAAAAGAAAAATAAAAGAGGTAAAGAGAACGAAAAATGGGGAAATGGAGGGGGAAAAAGTGGAAAGGAAAACAAAAAGGCGGGGAGAAGGAAAACAAAAAGGGGGGGAGAAGGAAAAAAAGAAGCCACTGTATCCCACTCCCAACCAATTCCCTGCTATAACAAGTGGAAAAAGTTGCGTCCCGGCCCCACCTGGTGGACAAAGCTCCCGGGATTGGGAATGTGCAGGAAAAGCCCTGCGGATGACCCCACCTCCCGCATAAGAGTGCAGCTGAGGGAGAGGGATCTCCTCGCCGGGCTCCATCCTCCAACTTGCCATTTCAGGCAAGAATTGCCCCGCACTGTCCCGCCTAACCCCGCTCCCTGGCAGCGGGCAGCCATTCCCTTGTTATCCCGGTATTCCAGGCCCTCGGCCCGAGCCCCTCTGCAGCTCTCTCGGAGCTTCCCTCCTGTGTTTAGCACTGACTAACCAACGCAACTCGATTCAAAACCGCCAACGAGTCATCCCAAGCCCACAAAATTAACTACGTGACTTTTGGGCGCTCGGACAAACGCCTGACAGCAGGATTTTTGGATCAACACGGGAATTTCCCTTCTGGAAGCACATAAACAAAGCGAGAACAACATGTCCCAGAACGACCCCGCAGTTCTCCCTTCCTCCACAGGCGGGTTCCGCCCCGCAGGATTGAGGGGTGAACTGGGGGAACGAGGCCAATTCCAGTAAAACCGGGATATGACAACGCAATGTCAGTAAAAACGGGATTTTTCCGTCCGACAGCCCCGGTCCCGCAGCAGCGCTTGGAGCAGCCCCTCAGCTCAGCGCCGCGCCGGGAACGCGCCGCTCCCAAGGAGACCGGGAAAGGGATGGAGGGGAGAGAAGGAGCCCGTCCCGAGCCGCCCGCGCCCCTCACCTCCTTCTCGGACGCTTTCTCGCCGATCCCCAGCAGCCCGTAGAGGTCCCGCTCCAGCAGCTCCTTATCCACCGCCATCTTCGCGCTTCCCGGTTCCGCTCCTGGCGCCGCGGTCGCTGGGAAATGTAGTCCTCGCACGTCGCCTCACCACGCGCCACCCGGGAAGGTGGACTACAAGCACCGTGATGCACCACGCGGCCTCAGAGGACGGCAACAGTCAAGGTGCGCAGCCCCCTGCTGGGCATGTTGGGTACTGTAGTTCTTTAGCGGCTGCTGAGAGCGGGGCTAAACTAGATAAAAACTACAAGTCCCGTGGGGCCGTGCGCGGGCACTGAGTCCTTAGGGAAAACGGCACGTGGGACCTGCGGTCCCCCAAGGTCACCGCTGACCGTGTCCCCAAGTGCCACAGACGGATCCACATCCACGCGCTAAATCCCTCCAGGGATGGCACTCCACCACCTCCTCGGGAAGCCTGTGGTAGTGGGAGGTGGTGTGAGCCCAGCTGCACCCTCTTCCCAAAAACATACTTGTTTTTGTTGTCCCCAAAAAACATCCATCTCAGCCCAAGGCACAGCTCCTTGGGAAATTTTTGTCTTCTTACTGATCTAAGATACCTCCCTTCCCCCCCCCCCCCCCCACTGCTCTAAGAAGGGAGCACTGTAGAAGAAAGCCTATCCAATTATTTTCATATGCAGGAGACGGAATTTTTCAGCCCTTACTCCTTTATTTTAGCAGGATTTGTGTCCTCATGGCTGAAGGTTACTTAACTTACTTTGTCAACAATAGCAACAAACCTGAGATCAACCTGAGATCATGAAGAAAACTGGATAGCCATGATTCCAGCAAAATGAATTGCTTCAGGAGAGCCGTTCTTAGCCGGTAGTGCAACAAACTGAAAGGTTCCTGGTGTGTCTCCATGGATCCTCGCCCGAGCACAGCCTCAGCTCTCCGGGTGCAGCCCCAAGTCATTGTCGTGTTGCTTCAATCCCTGCTCCACTGCCACCTCCTCCTTCTTGATGAGAATCCTGGAGTGGTTTGTGCTCAAAGGGAGCTTGAAGAGCATCCAGTTCCACCCCTTGCCATGGGCAGGGACATTTTCCACTATCCCAGGCTGCTACAAACCCTGACCTGGAATGCATCCCTGTCCAACCTGACCTGGAATGCTGCCAGGGATGGGACAGCCACAGCTGCTCTGGTCAACCTGTGCCAGGGCCTCACCCCTGAACAGGGAACGATTTCTTCCCTATTTCACGATTTATTCCACCTAAATCTCCCCTTTTCCATTTTGGAGCCATTCCCCTTGTCCTAACCCGGCAGTTCCTGATGGGTTGTAGCCCTGGCCATGCTGAGGCCACCTGCAGCCATCATGGGGCCACCTTGGGCACCTCCTGTGGCCTCCCCCTGAGGATCCCTTTTGGGTCCCACTCCTGTGACACCTTCTTGCCCTACAAGACAGAAAATTTATCCCCCGACGCCTGTCCCTAAAGCCAAGCACAGCGCCTCAGCCCTTCGGGGCTGTGCCGCGCCTCAACAGCGGCCCTTTGTGACAGCGCCATCAGTGACATCACAGCAGCCACGGGACGCGTCACAAAAGCAGGACAGGGGGCCCAGAGCCGCAATCCCATGGGGAGACCCGTGGGATGCAAACACCGCTATTCCAGCCCCACCACGGCCCCGCTGGTGAGGCGTGGGGCGGCCCCGGGGGGACGAGGAGCCGCGGGGTTTCGGGGAGAGCTACCTGCAAACACTTTGTGCCTCTTGCAGGGCGAGATGTCATCGAGGGAGGACACTCCGGAGCCGAGCACCTCTGCTGCCGGCACCAGCCAGGCGGCCCCGGCCGCGCCGCGGGACGACAACCGGGAGGACGCCGCGTGCCCGGAGTGCCGGCACATCAGCACGGCGTGCTCCAGCTCCTGCCGGCACTGCTTCTGCCAGCTGTGCCTGTGGGACTGGAGCCTGGGCGAGGCCACGTGCCCGCGGTGCCAGCGGCCCACGCGGCACCCCTACCCCCAGCACGTGGCCCTGTACCACGAGGTGCAGGAGCGGGTGTACGACAGGAAGCGGAGGTGGCGCGGCCACTCCGCGCGGAGCTGGTCCGGGCACGTCGGGCCCTGGGAGAGGAGGTCAAGGAGATCCGTGAGGTGGCCCCGCGATGGCCGCCGGCAGTCTCTGCACACCCGAGGCAGCAACTCCCCGAGGAGGAGGTGGTGGCAGCAGCAGAGAAGGGCTTGGGAGGACACGCCTGAGGAGGGACAAACTCCGAGGTTTGAATGGACCGTGCCGGCCTCCTCGCAGGCACGGCGATCCCAGCGCAGGTCCCGCAGGTCATGGAGCCAGCAGGAGCGGTCCGGGGGCCGCCGCAGGTGGAGCAGGGGCAGGGAGCGTTCCCGTGGCTGGGACGGGTCCTCCAGGAGAGAGCAGGAGACACAGACAGGCTCCCCCGAGCACTCGGTACGGCAGAGGCGCTGGAGGAGCTGGAATGCTGATGACAGACACACTCCAGGGCCCCAGCACGATGACCCCTCAGAGAGGAGCGAGACACACCAGTCGGAAGACTCCGATTCCTCCAGACAGCAGCACACAAGAAGGAGGCAAAGCCGGGGCAGATCCCACAGGAGAGGCCAGAACTCCCAGGCAGGCTCCCAGAGAACGGTGCCCCACGCGCGCTCCACAAACCAGAGGCGCTGGAGGAGCTGGAACGCTGCTGACAGACACACTCCAAGGCCCCAACATGACACCCCCTTGAGGAGGAGCGAGAGACACCAGCGGGAAGAGCGGGATTCCTCCAGGCAACAGCACGCGACAAGGAGCAGAACCCAGGGCAGATCCTACAGAAGCCAGAACTCCCAGAGAGCCTCCCAGAGAACAGCGCGTCGCCACCACTCCACGGGTCAGAGGCAGTGGAGGAGCTGGAATGATGACCGGGAACAAGCTCCAAGGTCCCAGCGGGACATCCCGGGCTCCTCAAGGAGGAGCCGGCACCGGCGCAGGGACACATAGCCCACCCTCCCAAAATGGGAATTGCCACGCTGAGGCTCAGCCCAGGGTGTCCAGGCAGGCTTTGGTGATCTCCCACGATGGAGCCACCAGATCTCCCCTGGACATCCTGTTCCAGGGCTTGACTTGCTGCAAATAAACAAATGCCACTTGAGCCAGCACTCCCTTTCTTCTTGTTGTGTTTTTGCCACCTCAGGAGCCTCCACAGATATTTTGGAGCATCCCATGCCCTTGGGTTGCCCTCATGAGTTTCATCCTTTCGCTCTGTGATCTCCCCCAGCATCATTGAGTGAATCTGTGGATCAAGGAGCTGAGGGGCTCTTCCCCTCTCCATGCCCTCACAGCCTTTCCATGGAAACCTGACTTGGCTTTTGCCTTTGCTTTCCCTTCAGTTTTATCCAGGGAAGTTTTGCTGGGAGAAGTTAGTACCCCTTAGAAGAAGTTAGTACCCCGTAGCATTTTTTCAGCAGAGCCACAGCTCAGTGCAGGAATATTTTCCCCAAAAACCTACAGTGTGGCTGACACAAATCAGTGCTGGAGGTGCCCAAGCCCAGCTCCAGGGCCAAAACTTGCCCTGACCTTCTCTCCCAGCTGTCACCCAGCCCCTGTCCCCAAATGCCAGCCTTTGGAATCACCTCACTAACCTGCAGTGTCCCACTGACCTCCAATTTGGGGTGTCAGCATAGCTGATCATCCCCCTAGATGCATATTCAGCATGTGGGATGTGGATTTTGCCTATGGATACAGTCTCTGCTGGATGGAAGGAGCCTGGTCACACTGGATCCCTCTTGAACTGCAAGAAATAATTGGAAAAAAGCCATAAAATTCAACAAATGGTGAAAAGCAGGAGCCTGGGCACACAGGAGGTGGGCAAGGATCCTCGATATCCACATCATGCTCTGGTAGAGCCACTCCTCTGCTTGATCAAGTTTATTTTTCTTCCACAGAAACCTGCTTTAAAAGCACCTGGAATTCATTCATTTCCCCAAATTTACTCAGAAGGTGGGCTCTTGCTACCTGGAGACCAGACACAGCCTCAGGTGGGAGAAGCACTGCTCAGCACAGGAGGTGGCCACACACAGCACCAAAACTATCCTGGTAGTTTACCCCTAGATTTAATTTTTTCATTAAATACAAAACTTCTCCTCAGGTATAAGCTGATGTTTGTTTATCTCCTGTAAAATCCTCTCACTGCCTCTCTGAACGTGGTGCCAGGGACCTGGAAATGCTGGACATTCCCACTTGAACATACACATACACAAGTATTTCACCAGGAAAATCCTGGGAAAAAATGCAGCATTCAATGTGGATGGATGCTGGTGGCAGAGCCACTGCTTTAGGGTAACAACGAGTAAGAAAATGCAGACAATTTCTGCTGAAGTAAAAAACAAAACAAAACAAAAAAGGATCTGGGAAAAGTGCAAAGAGGCTGGAAGTCTGAGGGGTGTGCTGCCCTCGGAGGTGTCTGTCCCAGAGCTGCCCAGCCTGGATTCAGGAGGTCTTTACGAACACGGGCACCTCGGCCAGGCTGGCAGAGTAATTCCTGAGCGTGGTGCCACCATCAAACACTCGGGCAGTGTTGGTGTCCAGCCAGAGGTGCCCCTCTCCTGGCAGGTAGATATCCCTCCACGTTTGTCCCTTTTCTGTTATTGGAGCAACCAGGACCTGCAGGGAGAAGAAAAAGAAAGAAAAAAGAACTTCAGCAGAGGGAGGATTAGCCAGGGTGTGCGTGTGGGGATGAGATGGTCATCAGGGAATCCTGGAATGGTTTGGGTGGGAAGAGACCTTAAAAAGCATCCAGTGCCACCCCCTGCCATGGGCAGGGTCACCTTCCACTAGCCCAGGTTGCTCCAAGCCCCATCCAACCTGCCTTGGACACTGCCAGGGATGGAGCAGCCACAGCTTCTCTGGGCAGCCTGTGCCAGGGCCTCAGCACCCTCACTGGGAATTCCTTCCCAATCCCATCTATCCCTGCCTTCTGTCAGTTTAGAAATATTAATGCAGTGCAGTGAGATTCCTTTGATTGGGATCATCCCTGCCTGCAGCTGCCCCAAGATTCCATCCAATTTATATTTTTGAAAACCAGAACAGAAAAAAACCCATCAGAAATGTGTGTTTCTTGCAAAACCTCCTCTCCTGTGATAAAACCAATGTAATCCCACCTTCAGGGAGCATTTTCCCCCCTGTTTTATGGGAAAAGCAGTTCCCAAAAGCAGTTCCCAACATTCTGAGACTTTTTATTCCTGCTAAATCATTTCACTTCCAAAGCTGATAGAGGGTTTTGGGGCCCTAAATAAGAGTTTCATGAGGAAAGCCAAGCTTTTCTGAAAAGCAAAAACCCCAAAACCCACAAAAATCCGCTGCTTTGGCTTGGATTTAAATCTGCTCAAATCCAAGTCCTGGTTTGTACTTGGGCAGCGCTGGATTTACAGGAATAATGCAGAATTCCCACCTCATCTCCAATGAGAAACTCATCCTCTATGCTGAATGCAACTGGATCCGTGGGGCTGAGCCACCAGGCAGGACGGAAGATGGGGTATCCCAAACTCTGCCACTCCTCGCTGTATTTTAGGAGCAGTGGCACTACAAAGTCCCGGTGCCTCTGGATGCACTGGCGGGTCAGATTCAGGACCTGCAGGTGGGGGACAAATCCATGAGGAGCCCAACATCCAGGAAACAGCAAAACAGGGAAGGCAGGGAAAAAAACCCCAAAAATAAATAATTAAAAATTTAAATGTAAAACATGTGTTCCCTTGGGAAGAGAAATTAATGAATTGGTATGTCCTGATAAAGTTATGGTGTAAATGGGGTTGATATTGGATATTAATTGATTTGAATATAAATTGATATGGGTATTAATTGGATTAATTTGATATATTGTATATATGTGGATATTAATTGATTTAGATATAAATCCATTGGTAATATGTTTAAATCCATTGATAATGGACTTAAAACAATTGGACTTAGATGACTTTAAATCCATTGGTGATTGTTATAAATCAGCTGGATTTAAATCTATTGATGGCAGATATGAACACATTGGATTTGAAGAGATTTAAATCTGTTGTTAATGAATGTAAATCCATTGGATTTAAATTTATTTAAAAACACAAAAAAATAGTTGTGGATTCAGTGGATTTAAATACGCTGATAATAGATATTAATCTATTAGATTTAAATGTGTTTCTGTCCAGTTCTATTGAACATAAGTCTACTAGATTTAAATGTATTTCAGTTGATTTATATTGAACATGAATCAATTGGATATCAATAGATTTAAGTCTATTGATAATGATTATAAACCCATTGGATTTAAATAGATTGAAACCCATTGATAAAAAATTTGAGTCCATTGGATTTAAGTGAATTTACATCCATTGACAATGCATATAAACCCATGGATTTAAATGCATTTACATCTATTGGTAATGGATAGTAATTAATTGTATTTAAATAGATTTACATCTGTTAATAAAGGACCTTAATAAATTTTATTTCAATTCCACTGGTAATGCATATGAATCCACTGAATTGAAATATAATTAAATCCATTGATAACGGACACAAATCCATTGGATTTAAATTCATTGGTACGTGAATCTAAACCCATTGATAACGGATTTATTCCCACTTCAGTGGAAAGCTGAGGACAGCAGCTGGCAGGAGATCCCTGCCAGGCCTTCCATGGCTTTTGGGGGCAATGCCCACATCAGAATCCCGGTGTCCTCCCCTCTGGAGCTGGGATACCTACCCAGGTGTCACAGCAGAGCCAGGGCGGGGTCCCAAAGGCCATCACGGGCAGGAATGTCACAATCTGCAGCCACCTCACAAACAGCTCCGGGTCCCCTGGGGTGGTTCCAGCCACGCTCCCTCCTGCAGGAACACGGGGCTGGAGTGAGGGTCTCCCATGGCATGGAAAGGTTCTGGGGAAACCTCAGAGCTCCTCCCAGTGCCTAAAGCGTCACCATCGCTCTGAAAACCTGGCACAGCTTCCCTGGAAATGGCACAAACCGCCCAGCACCGAGGGCTCACCCAGCCATCCACAAATTCCTGTTTCCTCCAGAGGCTTTTCCCAGCTCTTGCAGCTCCCAGGCTGTTGGGACACAACCTCCTGCCCAGCTCTCTCTGTGCAGGAAGATCTGCGCTCCCATCCCTGCAAGCCAGGGGCTCCAGCACCTCTTTGGGAAGCAAACTCCCATGCTGGGATTGCTTGAGCCTCATTTTCTAAGGAAAACAGGCTAAAAATAGAGGCCAGATTTAAATATTGCTCTCAACCCCTATTTTAGGGCTGTTGTTTAGCTCAGCTCTCCACGTTTGACACTTCTGCACAGCCCCTGCACACTCAGGGCATGTTTTAACCACCACTAACTCCATCAGCTCCAGGAAAAAGGAAAATGGATCCATTTGGCCCTGATTAAAGGGTGTTTCTTGCCCTTTTATAACGCTTTTATTTCAGGATTTCTGCAGCCATTTTGCTTTGGAGCAGAAATGCAGACTTGGAGCAGAGCTGCTGGGGTTTTAGGAACATCCAGCCAGGAGCCCGGGGATGCAGATCCTGCCTGTGCCAGGTGGGATTTATCCCAAGCCAAGCCCCACAGGGGTGGGCTGTGGTGGAACTCTGGGAAGGGGCATCCCCAGAGACCTGGCTGCTGCTGGAGCTGCCTGGCAATGTTTACAGCATATTCTTTTGGTTTTAACTCCTCACTTTTTTTCCCTGGTAACATTCATCAACAATCAAGCCAGCACAACAGAAAACTGGGGAGCAGAATGCTCCAAGACTTCCCAGGTGCAATGTACCTCCCATGCCTGGAAAAAGGCTGCAAAATTCGCTGCAGAGAAGCCAGAAATAGGGGAAAAAATAGAAAACCAATCCTTACCTACTGTATCAGGGATGAAGAAGTTGTAGCCCAGGAGGCTGTAGTGCAGCACGGAGGGGATGAGCCCCTTCAGCCCGGCGTGGCTCCAGTCGGAGCGCAGGGGGCTCATCTGGACAAACAGCGGGAGGTGACTGGATCTGGAGAAACAACACAAACCATTCAAGGTGAAATTCCATGATGCCCAGTTGGCTTTGGAGTTGCTAGGGCCAGTCACTTATAGCCCCAGAATGGTTTGGGTGGGAAGAGACGTTAAAGCCCATCCAGTGCCACCCCCAGGGACACCTTCCACTAGCCCAGGTTGCTCCAAGCCCCATCCAAGCTGGCCTTGGACACTTCCAGGGATGGGGCAGCCACAGCTTCTCTGGGCACCCTGTGCCAGGGCCGCACTATGCTCAGATCCCACAAGGACTCCAACACGCTGGTGGGGCATCCACAGCTTCTCTGGGCACCCTGTGCCAGGGCCGCACTATCCCACAAGGACTCCAACATGCTGCCCTAGCCCACTTCCTCACCACTTCACTTCCCTGGGTGCCAAGAAACATCTGGGAATACCAAGAACGAATTCCAAGCACCATCCCCCAGTTCCACCATCCCCCAGCAAGCTCTTGTGCCCGTCAGCTGCAGCGAGGCCTCTCCCCGGTGCCCACCTGCTCCCGGCGCTGATGACGGTGCCATTGCCCAGCGTCGCCAGCGCTGCCGCCAGCACCTCGGTGTATCCATCACCCTCCAGCCCGGCGGGAGCAGGGACATCCTGCTCCAGGAAGGAATTGCCCTCCACTCCCTCGAAGGCCACGTAGGTGGCCCCCAGCGCCTGCCGCAGGCGCCGGGCACGAGCCAGGTACCAGCCCAGCGCTGCCTCGCTGGTGACGTTCAGGCGGGCACAGAGCTGCCCCTTCCAGGTGGTCAGCAGCGGGATCTGCGGAGGGGGAGGATGGAAATCCCTGTCAGATCCATAGAATGTCCCGCTGATTCCGGGGTGCAAGGCTGGGGGAATGCCATGCTGCCCCCATCCCACGTGCACTGTCGTGGTGCAGCGCATCAAGGTGTAAACTCTCCCTCAACCCTACAAAAATCCCCGAGCTGGTGGCAAAAGGATCATTAAAACGACCACACAAAGTGGAGCTGGGGAATCTTCTCAACACTGGAAGTGGAAATTTTAAAGTCGCTTCCATAGGAATGAGGAAAGACTCTGCTTCCCCCAGCACTGCTGTGTCCCAGCACAGTGGGATCGGGCTGTGTCCCTTGATAAAATAATAAACCTGAGGGGGTTTATTCAGCTTTAATTTTGGTTTGGGGGCTGAGGGTGTCCCATACCGAGCCGGCCCTGGGTCGGGGCTGGCGGCTGAGCCAGTATCCCGTGGCCTCGCCGCCGCGCAGGGAGCGCAGGAAGAGCGGGGAGGTGACGCCAGCGTATGGGGACAGCGTGATGGAGAGCTCCAGAGGTTCCACCAGCGCCGGGGCCTGCCTCTTCCTGCGCTCCGAGGGCACGAGGTCCTGCGGGCGGGAAGGACAGGAATGAGGGGCTTGTGGGAGAGGAGCACCACGCTCCCCACGTGCCCGGAGGGTGGCAGGACGGCCGTACCGCGGCGGCGAGGACGGCGGTGCCGCGCTCCCCCAGGGCCACGACGCCCTCCTGAAGGCGATGCCGCTTCAGCCTCCTCACCAGCAACCTCAGGCCTCGCTTGATTTTGGCGGCGGAACCCTCCGGGCCGTGGTAGCGCCAGATCGGAGACCTGCAGGGTGGGAAATCCCTCATGAGGTGCTTGGGAGAGCGAGCAGGACGTTGGGAAGGGTTCCCACCGGCGGGGCGAGGAGCGCTCACCCCAGGAGCGTGGTGTCCGGCGGTGTCCGAGCTGCTCCCGCCGGAGCGCTGGCCCTGTGCCGGCGGGCGGCCGCCACGTCGGTGCTGACACAGAGCTGGTAGTGCAGGGGCTCCGCTCGTCCTGCCGGCGTCTCCAGGCAGAACTGCCGGTGGCTCTCCAGAGACAGGAGAAGGGACACGTCGGGAGCCACTGTCACCGTCACTCCTTTGGGGGAAAAGTGGGAAAATGGTGTCTCGGCAAGCAGCCGGCTGCTCCCGGTCCTGGGAGCTGCAGGGATGAGCGGGGCAGAGCCTGACTGCTGCCAAGGTTGATCTGGGCTGATCCAGCCATGCCAACCATCCCCACCCTGCTCCTGCTATTCCCTTGCTCCTGCTATTCCTGCTACTCCCTTGCAGAGTCCAAAATGCCTTTCAAGGGCTGGATTTCTCCCTTTCCTGGCCTTTTTGCTCAGCATTCAGCGGCCTCAGCAGTGCAGGGCAGCTTCAGGTCAATTGGATTAATTTGGAGTAATACCTGAAGTTTGGTGTTCTGCAGAATAATCCAAACATGCCCCAAAAAATGACACCAGCATCCCACAGCAGCATCAGGGAGCCAAAAAACCGCTCGAGTGGAGCTGGGGATGCAGCAATGGGCACAGATCTGGGCTTAAAAACAAACCAGGCACAACAAGAGCACGGGATGTCCCAGGAGTGACTCGGGCCACCCCATCCTCAGGCACTCAGCTTCAGTATCAGCTTTCCCACCGGGATGAGGTGGTGCGGGATCCATCCCACTTTCCCTGTTGCTGCTACATCTGCAGGATATTTAATTCCCAGAGACACCTGTGCTGCCCTTAAACCAGCCTTTTTAGAGGCGAGGAGAGAAGCACAGGGATTGAAGCTCTTGGACCCTGGCCAGGGAAGGAGGTGTTTACCTGTGGATCCCAGGAAGTACCTCTCCAGGACGGGCCCGAAGCCGTCGGGGTGCGCGCTGAGGTCGCCGCTCACCAAGGGCTGCGCGGGGCTCTCGGCGCCGTTGAGGGGCCAGCGCTGGGCACGGATGCTCGGCCCTCCGTACCAGGAGACATTGGCCATGGAAAAACAATCCTGCAGCCAGGAAAGCATCATCAAAGAGCGAGGAATACTCAGGGGGAGCAGGAGAGCCAGACTTGGAGCAAACTGTGCTAGTGGCAGGTGTCCTCTTTTACAGCGTAAAATTACGGTTTCGTTTAAAAACAAAGGAAAAGCAAGACGTGCCTCCTGAAGCCTGCCAGTTTTTGCTGGAGGAGCACAAATAAAACCAAACTGCCGCAGCAATCACACTTCTGCACCCCACCACAGTTATCAAACACCTCTGAGCTGCAGGTGAAAAGATGCTGCAAAGGTGTGAGCGAAGAGACTCTGCAGGTGTGATAATTGTGTCCTGTCCTGTGTGGGACAGGACAACAGAGGGGGAGATTCAAGGAAACAGCTTTAAAATGCACTGAGGGCACTTTCAGAAACCCAGCTGGAAAATGTATATACTTTGGTGTGTTGGTTTGTTTGGGGTTTTTTTGGTTTGGTCAGGTTTTTTATTTGTTTACTTTTTGTTTAGTGGTTTTTTCCTTTGGTTTTTTTGTTGGTTTTTTTCCCCTCTGTTTTACTTTAAAATCACATTACGCTCTCCAGCTGCCTTCTCCAGGGTTTCTGGAGTAAATCTGTAAGTGCAGCTGTCCCCACCTGAGCTCTCACAGAGAGCTTTTAGCCCCACATTGAGCCCTCACCTCGATGGCACCAGTGCCCTGAAGGTGACACATCCTCCCTCCCGAGGTACAGCTTCCCTCTTTCCCGAGGGCTGATAACAAGAACTTCCCTCAAGAGATTCAGTTTGGAGGTTTGGGCACTTCTCATAGGCCTGACAGGGCCCTGGGATGGGGGACATCCCCATCCCTGACCTGCCTCCTGCCAGAAATCATCAGTTTTCACTTCAAAGCTCCTCAAACTTTCCCCTTTCTGCCAAATCGAGGGATCAGCAGGACTTAGCGTCCTCGTGACTTCCCAGGCAGGATGGGCTTCCCCGAAAGCCCAGAGATCTGGGGCCGTGAAGGGGGCCTGGGCTGGCAGAAGGGACCCAGAGACCCCCCCACTCAACCCACCCCACGTTTATTCCCGATCCCAAGGCTTCGGAGCCTCCTGGAGTCCTGAGCTCGGGGGCGCAGAGAGGTTAAGTCTCTCCAAGGGGTGGGGAGAGGACATGTAAATTATTAAAGTGGAAACCCTGGAGGCTCGGAATAGCTGTACCAGGTGTCAGCTGAACTCATTACACCAGCTGGGAAAGAGGGAAAACAGTCTGTTCTGAACTCAGATTTCGCTGGATCATATTTTCCAACGGTTTGGGGTTTTTTAAAAAAGTGGGGGAAAGCTTATTCTGTCTCACTCATCCTCTCAAATGCCAATGTCAGTGGAGGAGACCAAGGGTTTGTGCTCGGGCAACACCTTCCACCCACCCAGAGCGGTGCCAGCAGGTGATTTGTGGCTAAAGGGGAGCAATCCTCCATCCCAGAGAATCCCATCCCGCTTCCCTCCCTGTTCTGAGGGCTCCCCACAGCTGGACACCTTGCTCTGACGGCGTGTCTCCTTCCCCTCCCAAGGCTCCTTCCCAGAGTCTGCTTTTATTTAACTGAGTGAGAAAGCAGGGAATGGTACCAAAAATGTTTGCAGCAGCGGACACGGATTATTCCCATCCCGCGGGAGCTGCCCATTGTGTCTGTGTTGGAAGAGACCTTCCCGAGGCTCTCGCCAGCATTGTCATCTCCAGTGGGTATTTACTCCGTCTCCATATAAACACAGCTCTCCTACCCGGGGTCACCGCCGCAGGATTTGGGGCTCAGCTTCAGAGCGCGCTGCTTCCAAAAGGTTTTCCCCACCCGGTATATGCGACCCCATAACGGAGCCGGGGGATGATGGCCAGCCGGGAGCCGCCCTCGTTGGATCCCAAAGGGCCGGGGCCGGGCGGAGGGGTCCCCGTTACCTTCAGGGTCACGTCGGGGCGCAGCGGGGTCCAGCGGACGCCGTAGCACTCTGTTCCGGGGGCCGCCG
Source organism: Pyrgilauda ruficollis (assembly GCF_017590135.1). Lineage (NCBI taxonomy): Eukaryota > Metazoa > Chordata > Aves > Passeriformes > Passeridae > Pyrgilauda > Pyrgilauda ruficollis. The sequence goes on along the minus strand of NW_024517762.1, from coordinate 633,160 downwards.
GCGGCTCCAGGGAGAGCCGGAGCTCGGCGTCCTCCTCCCAGGAGTAGCAGAACTGGCGGCCGTCGTGCCAGCAGCGGTCGCGGGGAGGCGGGGGCTCGGAGGCCGGCACGCTGCCCACGGCGATGGCCAGCACGGGCCGGCCGGCCGGCAGCGCCCGCAGCAGCAGCGCCCCGCGGCCGCGCTCCCACAGCATCCCCGCGTCCCGGCCCCGCAGCACCCACTCCTCCGGGGACTGCTCCAGCGCCTGCCACGAGATGATGCCGATGGTCATGGCGAAGAAGACGGCCACGCCGAGGCAGCCCACGGCGCCTTTCCAGGGCTCCGTCATCTCCCTGAAGCCCAAGGTCCAGGTGGACTCCGGGATTTGGCCGGTGTGGCGGGAGAGGGGCATGGTGCGAGCGCGGGGATGTGGCGGCTCCGCTGCTCTCCCCTCCTGCAGCGGCACAGGAAAGAAAACCCTCTGGGATAGCTGCAAAAGATCTTCTGGGATAGCTCCAAAAGATCCTCTGGGATAGCTCCAAAAGCACGCACAGAAACCGAATTAATATAATGTATATAGAACTAAATTTTAAAAATAGTTTAAAAGAGGGAAAGCTGCCACTCTGTTCTCTCTGCACTGATCCCGAGGTAAGGAGAGTCCTTTCCACAGCTCCTCCACAGCAAATCCCACTGCTGGGCTCGGTGACGGTGGCTCAGCCCCCAAAGCCAGGGGCTCAGCCCCTTGGCACAGCCAGCAGCACCCAGTGACACCGAGGAGGAGGAGGAGGAGGTGTCACACGTGGCCCAGAGCCCGGGAGGAGATGGGGCCACGGACAATGGGAATTGGGGCCGCGCTCCAGCCTCCGCTGCTCCGTGGGGTTTGGCATCACTTCCCTGCTCGGTTTGGAAGCAGCAGCAAATAGCCAGGGGTGCAGCAAAACATCCCAGGGTGGGTCGAGAAAGGAGGGGATGCAACATCCTCCTTCCATCTCCTCTCTCTTTTCCCTGGAAAAGCGTTTGGATGATGCACAGAGCAAAACTACCGCTGGGAACGGTCTGGGCGCTGGCTGAGCCCAAGGGAATGGGACTACTGTTCCTCCAGGTGAGGGGTCACCTGTGGGGACAGCTTCATGGCGTGGCATGGGCTTGTCCCTGTATCCCAGGCCCCATCCCACTGCCCGATGGCAGGCTGGGAATGGTGCCACCTCCCCTGGCACAGCACAGCCACCCCGACACCCCCTGTCACCTCTTACCTAAAAGCAGGTTCAGAGATGCTGTCACAGCCCCCGAAGTGTCCTCGATGTTTTGCCCAGCGGTTTTCCCACCACGAGCAGGTTTTCCTCCTCTTTCCCAGGGCAGTTTTCCCTGCTGGCCGCGTCTCAGACCCGTGGAGCCGAAGGAACTTGATCCAGACTAACCCAGGAGCGTTACTTAAGCCAAGCTCCCTCCCTCCCTCTGTCCCTCCCGCCCGCTCCCCTGCAGCCCGCACGTAGCCACAGGTGGCTGCATCCCCAGCAGGGGCAGGACATTAAAAAGATTCCTTTTTAAAGGCTTTTACCTATAGGGGGATAATTTTAAAGTGGGTTTTTTTGCCAGCTTGCTGAGGTGGCACTGGTTCAGTCTTTGCCCCACACCTGTGAATCCGCACATGAAGCCCTGGCAGTGCTGAGCCTCCTTGTTCTCCTGCTTTGGCTTTTGTTGCTGTTAGTATCCAATTTTGGGGGATTTTATCCCTGTTCCTACTTCACATGAGCCACTGGACCCTCCCTTAGATTAACTCCAGGGCTGCCAAAATGGGTGCTGCAGCTGAGGGTGCTGCCTGCACCCAAAACCACAGGGAAGCCACTTTCCAGGACACTTGCAATCCCCACTGGTGCAAAAATCTGGAAATCTGAGATTTCCATCAACTTTTCCATGCTCCAGTCCCCATTCACAGCCATCTCACCATATCTACAGGTGATCAGGGAATACCTGGATTTTCCAAGTGATATTACAGCCTGTTGGATATAAAAACGTAAAAACCTTGGGATTTAAAAATGTTTCCCCATCCTGCATCCAGGCAAAACCCCAGCAATCCCAAGGCAAAGTTCTTCTGTTCACCCCAGACTTCAGGAGAGTCCCAGGACAGCCAAATCCACCAGGAAAATTATCATCTGTGGCCCAAATAAGCCCGTGGATGGGGCCTTTCCTCTCCAGGATTAATTTTTCATTGCAGGTGGGGCACCATCCAGTGTTGGATGGAGGGAATAATGGTGGATTGTGTCAGGACAAGAAGGAGCTCCAGAAGGATGAAAAAAGCTCAGATATGAGCCAGGAGACTGTGATGTCCATCTCAAATGGGTGGGCATCCCCTGGGAATGGAGTGAGGAGTGGTTATAGCAAAGCTGTAGGTGATGGACTCATGGGACCCCAAATCTACACAAAATAAAGGGACTTTTTTTTTTTTAAAGTAAGGAAGGAGGAGTGTTCCTTCCACCAGGGGTGTCAGAGGAACTTGAGGGGCCCAACGCTCCCCATGGCCTGCAAAGGGGGAGCAAGGAGAAGTGAATAAACCCTGAGGTGATTCAGAGCTGCGCACCCGCGAGCCGATGGAATTACTTGTGAGGCTTTACAGATCCATGTGCCTCAGGGAGAGCTCAGCTTGGCTGCAAAACCTGCAGAAACAGGGCAGAGGAGGGAAAAAACGGGATCTTTGGGATGGTCTGGGATCCTGGTACACCAGGAAGGTTTAATGCTCTGTCCAAGGGAGAGAAAGGGACGTGGCAGCAGCACCCAAAAGCTGCCAATCCAAGGATTGGCAATTCCCTCTTTCCCACCACAAAATAGGCTGGGAGGGGGGCAGCTGATGAGGTTGTTTGGCTGCAGCAGCTGAAGGCAAAGCTCTGTCACATGGCACAAGATTAAATCACACCCATGGAGTGGCAGAGGGGCTCCCAAGGTGGGATTAGGGAAAGCCCGGGATGGCGTCCGGTGCCACGGGTGCAGGGGGATAAGCAGGGACAGGGGGCTGTGCCTAGGAGGGATAGCAGGAAATGGGGGTGGTTTGAAAAACCTTTTCTTAAAAAGCAGATCAAATCCCAGAGAAAAATGCTGCTGGAGCTTTTAACAACTCAATATTTGGCCAAGTTTGGGCCCCCCCCCCAACTCTGCACATGGTCTGGGGGGTTTGGGCTGAGCCTGCTCCCACCCTCCCAAAACTCCTGGTTTTTGGGAGGAGGAATGGTTCTGTGAGTTTTCCTGCCCATCACAAATCTCAGCATGAACTGGCTCCCATGAGCAGAGTGAAACCTCCCTTCATCTTCCTCCCACTGCCAACAAAAACCACTTAGCCTTGACTGGCCACAGGGAAAAAAAATATTTCGGGGTGGCTCCCTGGATTCCAGAAGGGTGTCCTGCCCCTCTGCTTCCAGACGATTTTTTTTTAAAACATTTTAAATCTCCTCCTACGGAGAATGGAGCATCTTTTGCCTCTTCATGACTTTTCAGTGTTGAAAAGACCTTGAGATTGCTTTTTTATCTCCAATGGGGCTTTCCAGGCTCCAAGGTTGCTGAAGGACCTTGATGTGGTGGCAGGTGTCCCTTCCCATGGCAGGGAGGTGGAACTGGATGGGCTTTAAGCCCCTTCCAACGCAAACCATTCCAGGACTGAGGGATTTGCCAAGGCTCCAGGTTTGCTGGGCTCTGTGGGATGTGGACAATGGGTGGACAATGCCCCGGGAAGGGAAGGAGTGGGAGGCTGGGAACACATTGAACTCACCAGCATCCATAACCAGAGTCTGAGAATCTGGCTTTTTGGTGAAACATCCAGAAAAGAGGGACTAAAGGTTATTCCCACTGGGATTTAGGATCACTGTCCCCTAAGAGAGGCTTCCATCACTGCAAACCCTGTGGATCACACTCCTTTCCAGTTCTGTCCTCACCTTGCAGGCTGGCTGGAAAAAGGGAGAGCACAGAGTGCCACAGGGATTTTCCACTTTTGTGGGGTTGCACTTGGGAAGGCACAGCCCTTTCCATCAATATTTTCCTACAGCCTTTAAGCACCAGCAATTACAGCCACATCTTCCCAGCCAGACCCTCCTGAGGTTTCTGGTTTGGGATTTCTTAAATATTATTATTAAAAAAAAAAAATACAGGAAAGGTGTGTGGGTTGGCCAAGAGCAAAGGAAAACTGGTGTGAGCAGCAAACTGCCTCCAGGACTTGCCATTTCTCCTCCATTTTCCCCAGTGGGGAGCAGCCTCACCCCAAAACTCTCCCTGTGGGATAGATCCCACAGTACCTCAAAAGCCTACACCAAACTCTCATTTTTATCCATTTATCCATGGTATCTCTAAGCTGGGAGACACAGTAATGAGCCAGAGTGGATTCCCTGAAGCTGGCAGCATGGATGGACATGGATATCCCACCTTCCTGCCCTCCCAGAGTTTATCCAAAGGGAAAAGATACCTTCAGAATCCATCCTGGGAATAAACCAGCTGATGTGCCATGGTGGATGTTCTCCTTGGGTTTTCCTTCCCCTTGCAGTTCCCAGCCTTGCCTTTCAGGGCCAGCAAAAGCCTTTGGCTGTGCTGGAATTCTCTGTGCCTTAGAGAGCTTTGGGCTCCTTATTGGAGCTGAGCTCAGTTTAAAAGGAGGGAAAAAAAAAAAAAAAAAAAAAAAAAAAAAAAAAAAAAAAAAAAAAAAAAAGCAAAAGGAAGATGAGTGATCTGGTTCCTAAATTCCCAAAATCTCAGCCCAGATTTCCTCCTGGAAAGCAATCCCAGATTTCCATGAACTCCACAGCTATTTATAAAGGAAAAAACAAGCAGCAGGACTTGCACTGACGACGTGGCCTTATAAACAGCATCAGCCCTTGGAAGCCACTATTGTCCCTTCCCATCCCAGCTGTGTGCCCTGAGCCAGGAATGCCTGGATTTGGGAGCTCCTTGAGTCCATCCACAGCCCACCTGGGTGTTCAGGAGGGTCTCATGGCAAGCAGCAGATTTTGGGCTGGGGAGCAGCCCGGAGCACCTGAAATAATCCATGGAGGGATAATTTTCCAGCTGGAAAGTCGCCAGCTCCAGCTGCCAGTTTTGGGATGGAAACAGCCCCTGTGTGCCCTTTGCCCCCCTTTTCCCTTCAGGCAAAGCCTGATATTTTGGGGACACCAAACCCAAGTTCCTAATGCACAATATTCCGTAACATTTCTAATCTGGGCAGAGAGGAGCCCCCTGTGCTGAGGAAAACCCCCCTCATGGGGCACTCACCCCCCTGCACCCCCACGGCCAGCCCAGGTACCTCAAATCCAGGGAATGTTGCAGCACCCAGCCAGCCTCAGTGTTCCTGCTCTGAGCTCAAATCCCTCAGAGCGGGGTGAGGCTGCTGATTTGGGATCTCTGAAGGCAGCACCTGCTTGGAAAGGGCTGTTGGCAATTCCAGTGTCCTCACCACTCCCAGGAGCTGTGGTGAGCCCACATCCATGGGCTGCTCCTCCAGAAGAAAAAGCCTTCAAAAAGCCCCAAACCTCTATTTTTTAAATTAAAACAAGGCACAACCGATGATAAAAGCTGTGGCTGCAAAGAGAGAGCAGCTGCACCCCACGAGCTCAGCCCACGATTTTGGTTTTCCAGGAAAGCCCTTGGCAGAGGGGACAAAGGGGGGTAATGGGGGGCTTGGTGTGCCAGGGAGCTGCTGGGGGTGAGCACAGCGAGGGAGCTCTTGGAAAGGACCTTTCTGCTTCATCTGCCTCTCCCAAGCTTCCCAGAAATCTGGTGAGCAGATTTGCAGCCCGCCTGCTGCCAAACTCAATCCCGGCCCTGGAGATGCTGTCTGGATAAGGATGAGACAAAAATTCTTCAGCTCATCTCCATGGAGCTGAGCCACTGAAGGCTGGAAAGGTGCAGAACAACCCTCAGGACACTCACCTGTCCCCAGAGAAGTGGCACTTCCCAGCCACACACAGGAACATCCACCCAGGGGTTCAGCATGGGATACCAGGGGCTCCAAGGCAAACCAAATCCCAGCCCTCACTCCCAGCTTCCGTTCCCAAACTCCCCTGAATGTTGTTTTAGGGGCACTGCCCTGCTGGGCAGGGAGGAGGCTGCAGGTCCCACATCCCCAGGGTGCCTCCAAGGAGGCTCTGGGCACCTCCTTTCCAGGGACCTGGCCTGGACTCACCTGCCCAGGGCTCTGAAACTCCAGGCTCTGCTCCCAGTAAGGCTTAGACCTTCCCCTTCTTCCTCATCTTCTTCCTCTTCTTTTTCTTCTTGTTTTTGTTCTTCCTCCTCCTCCTCCTCCCCTGCCCAGCCCCTGCAGACCTCTCACCACAGGAATTTAGGATTTATGCCCCCCAGAATTCCCCCCCCCCCAAAAACCTCTCCCCACTCCAATGAATGCTGCATCCTCAAGACCTTCCTTTATAAGGGAGAGGAAACTGCCCCTAGAGAGCCATTAGAGGCTTCCAGTAATTAGCAATTACCAGTCCTGAAGAGCTGCCCCTGCCTCTCCTAACGAGGTTTGGTGCTAATTATAGCAGGCAGGGCCAGGAGCCCTGGTGAGGGGCCACGGCAGCGACCACACGGAGCCTTCTGGATTCCTTGGGATATAAAAAAGGGCCGGGGTTACTCCAGGACAGCCATCCCGGCCCTGCCGAGTGCTCCTCCACTGCCAGGAGCGCTGGGGATGCTGTTCCAGGGCTGGCCTGGCCTCCTGCTCATCAGCTGCTCCTGTCTCATCCATCACTTGGAATAATTCCTGCTGAATATTGCGGGATTCCGCCATGCCCGGCTCCAGCCAGCAGCTAAATCCATCCCCTTGGACCAGCCCTGGGGATATTTGGGAGCTGAGCAACGTGGAATGAGGGCACCCAAATCCTTCATTTGTCAGGCTCAAGTGTGTGTTCAGTGTGTCCCATGGAGTTTAATCCCTCCTGAGCTCTTCTCTGCCCATCCCAGCATTCCCCAAACCGGCTCTTCTCCAGCCAGGGCAGCAAAACCCACCCCAGCTGCTGGAAAACAAACCCCCAGCCCAGCTCCGTGTTCAACTCCCTTGGGAATGCCATAAACCCCCTAAAAATAAACAAAACCCCCTCCTTGTCCAGCCCCCTGAGGCATTTTAGCCCCATTTGGGCTCTGCCCATACACAGAGCCCTGAGTGAATTTTAATTCACTAAATTAAATTTCATTCAGTAAAATTGGGATTTTAATCAAGGTGCTGAGAAGGAGCAGCCCCAAATTGCTTTCCCAGCCCAGCTCTTTGATGGGGCTCATTTCCCCGCCCCCCCCCACAGGAGAATGTGGGTGTATGAAGAGAAATGGAATATAAGGAATGCTTGAAACCCCTTGGAGAGACACAAGCAGCACCAGGAAACACCTCTGGGAGCTGTAGGAGGGCAAAGGGTGCCTGGAGCAGGCTGAGGAGTTGGGATAAGTGGCTTCCCAGGCTGTGATCCTCCAGGGAATCCTTTTAGGGGTGGAGGGAGCCAGGAGGGTGCATGGTGCCAGGGCTCGGGGGGAGGATAAGAGGCATGCCCAGCCCTAATTTAAGGGTGATCCCACACCATGCACTCCTTTCCTTAAGCTCCCTAAAATAACCTGTCCTGGGAGTGCCACAGGCGGTTGGGAACTCGGCTTTTATTGTCACAGGACACGGCAGCAGACAATGGGGTCGGTCACAACAGAGGGGACAGGGGAGTCACACCACAGGGTCCCAGCACAGCCACCCCGACCAGCCACACAGCCCCAACACCCAGAGGGAGGGATGGAATATGAGCCACGAGCCCAGCTCCTTCCCACACCTTTCCTGCCCCATCCCTGTGCAAAACAACAACTCCTCAGGCCACAGTGGTTTTCCCTCTGGGAACGGGGCAGCAGATGAGCAGAGAGAGGGGGACCTGCAAGCAGCTTCTGGAATCGGCTCCGTTGTGTCCGTGCTACTGAGCACAGCCTGGATGGGCTGGAAGGGTTTGAGGATCCAGGGGTTTTACTCACCAGCCACGCTGAGGAAGCAGGCTCCATCCCCAGGGAATGGCTGCTGCCAGCCCGGGAGCCAGCACAGCCTTCGGGGTCACCCAGCACGGTGGGTGCTGGGTTTGGGGTGCAGACACACCCAGCCAGCTCAGGGGAGGGGGAAAGCCCCCCCAAGACGTGCCTGTGCTGGGTCTGAGCCCCACCAAAACACGGCTGAGCCTCCCTCCAAGGGTTGTCCCAACACCTCTGGAGTCACCAGGGCCACCTCAGCTCTGCCAGAGGGGGAGGAGGGAACAAAGGGATCAGACGGATGAAGAAAACCTTCCCTGCTGGCACAAAGCCCCCTGTAAGAAGAACCCACAGGCTTTTGTACCCAGTGCCACCCTCCCCACTCCTGCCCTTCCCCTCCGGAGAGCCGGCACAGCCCCAGCAGCCGCCCCATCCCGGGCTGGAGCCGGGCGCTCACTCGGGAATGTAGTCCCTGAAGGAGTTAAAGCTGAGGCTCCGGCCCGCGGAGTTCAGGGTGGAGCTGGCTTGCATTTTGGGAATCTTCTCCATGAGCTTGGACACTGTCCTCCTCTTGAAGGAGCCCGGCGAGAAGTGGCCCTGCCTGAGCAGCTCCTGGTAGAGGCTGCTGAACACCGCCACCGGCTCCTCGTAGCTGTCCCGGGTGGAGATCTCGTAGAAGGGAATCTTGAGGGCTTTGGAGAGGTTCTCCCCGTCCTCGGTGGACACCATCCTGTCGAACTGCAGGTCCTTCTTGTTGCCCACGATGACCACGGGGGGCTGCTCGGCGGGGCCGCTGCGCTTGGGGCTGGCGTGCAGGTGGTTGATGAGGAAGCAGAGCCGCATCACCTCGTCAAAGCTGCAGCGGTCGGTCACCGAGTAGACCACGGCAAAGCCATCGCCCCACTTGATCTTCTCCTCGATCTGCAGGGAGTCCTCCTCCTGCCGGGGCACACAGGCTCCCGTTAGCACCGCTGGAATGCCGGCACTGCTGGATGCAGCCCCGGAGAACCTCCCGAGGGCGCCGTCCCCGTGAAGGCTGACAAGGAGCAGCCCCAAATTGCTTTCCTGGCACAGCCCTTTGATGGGGCTCATTTCCCACCCCCTCCCACTCCAGGAGAACATGGGTGTATGAAGAGAAATGGAATATAATGAATCCCCTCCCTTGAAGGAAAACCCCTTGGAGAGACACAAGCAGCACCAGGAAACACCTCTGGAGTTGTAGGAGGGAAAAGGGACAGCAGTGGTAACACCGGCAGCCTGGGGCGGGGATGGGGTGGCTTAGGCAGTGTGGCAGGTGGGGACAGCCATCAGCCCTGTCCTGGCATGGATACTGGGGGAACCAGTGCTCCCTTGAGCTGCCAGGAGGCTCCACTGGCACAGGAAGCACAGCAATGCCCCGCATGCGAATGGGGGAATATTTACCTGAAGGGAATGGGAATGGAGGAATATATTACACTGTAATTGAGGTTAGACAAAAATTCACCAAAACACCCTTTTTCTGAGGTAACCACCACGATGTTCCAGACACCAGGAATTAGGCCAGTGGAAGAGCAGGGGGATGCCTTCCCTGGCAGGCTGAGCTCACCTGTCCGGCTGTGTCGAGGATCTCGAAGTGCACCATCTCCCCATCGATGACAGCCACGTGCCTGTAGATCATTTCTGGGCAGGACACACAGGAAAGGTGTGTGAGAGAACCCCCAGGGAGCAGCCACAGCCCAGGCTGGTGGAGAGGGCAGCAGTGACCAAAGTGTGGGAGCAACAAGGGAGGGAGAGGAGCTCCACAGGAGAGAGGGAGGAGGGGATATTTCTGGGACATTCCAGCAGGGACATGGCTTCAGTGCTCAAAAAACAACCCAAAAGCAAGAAAAAAACCCAAACCCCAAAATCCTAGAATTCAGGAGAGCACAGGCTCCAGGGGCTTAGATGCCTCCCGTCCTTTAAAAGCCACCTCCCAGCAGATTGGGAAGGAATTCAAGCAACTGAGGAGGAACTGTTGGTTTGATGGTAGGACTCTCAGAGGTCTTTGCCAACTTAATGATTCTGTGATCCTATGATTCTGCATGATTCCACAACGCCATGAATGAGCCTGCAGCACTTCCCTGTGCAATCTGATGGTTTGTCCCAATAGATTTTGCCTAAATAACACCAGAAAGGGGAAAAGGCATGCAGGACCCAGGGAGGTGTCAGGATGTCCATGGGCTGCCTGTCTGGCTGAGGAGGAAGAAGAGGGAATATGGTGAATTTGGGAGCAGAGTTGGCTCTGCCATGGTGACAGCCCCAAGGTAAAGGAGTTTTCCTACCTAGGGTTGGGTCATAGTCTCCAATGAATCTCCTGGTGATGAATCGCACGGTCAGGGCTGGAAAAAAACACAATGAACCCTGTTGGAGCTGTCAGTCCTCTGGACTAATTTTTCCTCCTTGCAAGGGCAAAGGAGCAGCAGGAGCAGCCGCAGCTCAGGCAATTAAACCCCCTCATCTGATTAGACATCTCCCTGCACCAGAGCCCGGCGAGGCAAAGCCTTTAGCCCTAACATCTTTTCCAGGAAGCTGCTTTGGAAATGCAGTGCTGATGCCTGGAGAGGGAATTTCTGGACAAAGCTATGGTTTGGAGGGTGAAGAGAGTGCAGGAGTGGAAGGTGGAAGTGGTGCTTGAGCCCTTCAAGGTGTTGATGATGATAATGGAGATGGGAGTGAAAGGTGGTGGAGAGGCTGAGAGCTGGCTTGGAAAGGCAACGGGAGTGGAAAGTGAAATTAGTGGAACAGGGGGAAAAAAAAAGGGGGAGGGAAAAACCCCGAAAGAGCTAGGCAGGAGCACAGAGCCAGGAGGGAGAGAAGGAAGGGAAAACAGACCAGGAGTGTGACAGGAGGATAAACCTCACCAGAATCAGGATGTGATAAAAACCCTTCCAGAAACAAAAGTGGAAATGAAAAGCCAACACCAAGCTGGAACAACACTGGAGCAACACTTGGAGCTCCCTTTCCCCTGCAACCCAGGGTCAGTTTGTCCCAGCTGCCCACCAGCAGATTTTGCTGGTGTCCTGCCCTCACAGAGCCACACCAAGCTGATCAGGATCTGTGTGTTTGTCCCAGGAATGTGGCACCCCAGATGGGCCAGGCTTAAATAACCACAGAAAGGGAAAGAGGGATGCAGGAACTTCTCCTGCCTCTCACACCTGCTTGGCTCCTCCTTGGGTGCTTCACCATCCTCTCACCCCCCCGCCCAGTCTGTCTCTGGGTTTGAAACCTGCACAGCAGGGAAGGGATTTGAAGAAAAAAGCAGGTAATTTAGCCAAACTGCTCTGAGGAGATAACCAGGGATCCTGCAGGAGGCACCTACAGGCACCTTCAAAGAGGCAACGGAGTTATCGGGGAGAGCGGGACGAGGCAGGCACGGTCTCCAGAAAGCACCTGATTGTGTGTCATATGTCAGGCAGCCACCCAAAGCTGGAGCACATGGTGTGGGATGAGAAGAGGAGCCAATTAGATTGATTAAAAATTGGCTGGAGCGCAGGAACACGAGGGGAGCTGCCAGTGGGGGAAGCAGCCGCAGGCGGAGCGGCCGCGGCCACCCAGCCTTATAAGGAGCTTTTTCTCCCCATCCTGAACATCAGTCACCTCGGGAAGGGTTTTCCTTGGAGCTGAAAGGGTTAATTATGCTTTAAATGTGGGGTGGGGGCTCAAGGGGTGAATTACCTGTCACACAGTCAGGCTGGGCACCTCGGGATCGCACCGGGTGCGTGCCCACGTGCTGCCCTGTTTGTGCCGCTGCGGAACGGCCCCAGCGCCGATCCATCTTCGCTCCACGTGCTGCAGGCAGAGCTCTGCTCTGGATTATGGCAGAGTTTACGCTGGGCAGCAGCAGCAGAGGATAGCACAAGCCCCAGCTGGGCTGGATTTCCAGCCCCCGCTGCTGATTCACACAGCCCTGATCCTTAAACCACATGGCTGCACCCAAACTCACTCCTGCTTGGAGGGTCTGGGACCTCGGGTCTCCAGATCCTGAAGGTTTCCAAACTGCTCCAAAAAACCAAACTCCTGCTGAGAATCAAGGGTTATTTTTCTCTTTTGCAGCTGCCCACATGTGATTTGTTCCCACCCCTCAACTCTCCCAACCTGGCTCTTGTATCCCATGGTTGCAGCAGCTCGTCCTGGGGATGCTCCGGAGTGGGGCCCTGCCAGGATGGGAGCTTGGCAGCTCGGGGATGAAATCCACCTCCAGCCTCCTCTGCTTCACACCCTGGCCAGGAGAGGTGTCACCCCCACCTTGGGGCACAGCTGCCTCCCCCGTCCTCCCCACGGGAGCTGAAGCAATGATGCTGCTGCTCTTGGCTCCTTCCTCGCCTCTCCCACACTCCCCATGCATCACCTGGGATGTCACCTGCCAGCTGGGCAGGGACAGCAGGACAGGTGTCCTCATCCCCAGCGCAGGGGCTGGCGGGAAGCAGGACCTGGCAGCTGGGGCACAGCGCCCGGGGAAGGTGACACAATGTCCCCTGGCAGGAGAGGACGTGTGGAGCAGCGCCCAGGGGACACAGATGGGGAGGGACACACTCAGGGGCCTGCGTTCCAGCCATTCCCAGGGGCTGCTCCCTGTTCCTGGCACGCTCCAGCTCTCCTCTGCACGAGCCACAGATCAATTACCCCCCTGTGCCCCAAGGTCTGTGTCACTGTCCCACTGTCACAAGCCCCGCTGCTGCAAGGCACACGTGCTGACAGCCAACCCTAACTGGAGGAGCTTTTAAAGACCCTTGGCACCATCCCACCCTAAGGGGGAGGCACGAAAACCCCACACCTGCCCACAGGAGGGTTCCAAAGCTGCCAGGAATCTGCTGCGTGCTGGGTGGGATGCCCAGCAGCAGGGAGACACACGTGTTTGGGGTGGGGGCGAGCCAAGGGCTGCGTACACCCCGTACACCCCTCTGCTCCATCGGGGCCAAATGCCTCCAGGGAACCCCCGGGGCTCCGGGTACCCCGGAGCTGAGCCCCATCCCGTGCTCCAGCATCGCTCAGGGAGAGCTGGGAGTTGCTTCCTTAGTTTAATCAGGGAATGAGGATTTTTCGTTAATGCCGGCTGCTGTCCATGGAAACACAATTCCAGCGGCTCCGACAGCCCGGCACAGGTGCCACTGCTGCGGTGCCTTCCCTTTGCCAGAGAGGCAGGACATTCCCTGTCCCCAGGCAGCACAGCTGTGTCCTACCAGGTTTTGCATGGATCATGGAGCACTGCAACGTTGATCCACATTTTTCCCTGCCTCTGACCCCAGTCCTGGCACTCCGAGTGCTGCCGGGGACACCTTTGCCCCCAGGTGCTCACAGCTCGGGATGGAGGAGTGGGAAGCAGGGAAGGATGATCCCCAGGAAGGAATGGGAGCTGAGGTGCTCGCAGCACAGTATCCCAAACCCCCACCTCAGCAGGCACAGACGGAGAGCGCTGAACAAGGCACAGGGAAAGGGAGTTTTCCTGAAGGAAAACAGCCCGGTGCTGCGGAGGAGGATCCGCACAGCTGCTGGGGGCGCTGGGAATGAGCAGCCAACTCCTCACACCCGGGAAAACCCAATCCCGAGCCCGGCTTTTAGGAAAGTTCTCCCGGTCAGTGACGTCCACCCCCGGTCCCCAGGCAGCCGGAGACCCCTCGGGCAAGGGAAAGGAGCCCCGGTGCAAAGTGTCCATGTGGGAAACTCGAGGGGAAGGAAACTCAGTGCCCTTAAACCCCACGGGCTGGGGGGCACCGCAAGAATGTCCCTCGTCCCGGCTTCCTAAGGGACATGGGAAGGTTGGTCCCTCTGGCCGGGAGGAAGAATACCGGGGGGTGCCAGGGCATAGCAGAGGGATGCAGAAAGATACCAGAGGGATGCGGGGGATACCGAGGGACACCGGGGGGATTCCGGGGAGCCCCGTCCTACCTGTCTTGCCCACGGCGCTCTGTCCCAGCACGACGAGGCGCAGGGTGCGGGCCGGGCTGAGGCTCACGGAGCGGCGCAGGGGCCGCGGGAAGCTCATCCCGGAGCCGGCCCGGGCTGCCCCGGGATCCGCCGCTCCCCGCTCCGCCGGGCGCTGCTCCGCCGGCTCCGCCCCGGGGGCCGGGCTGGGCTCAGCCCCGGGCGGGCCGGCTGATGCCCTCCTCCTCCTCCTCCTCCTCTCTCCTGGCCAGCAGAGGCTGTCGTCATCCCGTCCTGGAGGCGATTCGGGAGTTGTGCCTCAGTTTCCCCGCAGGCAGCAGCGCCGGGCAGCGCTTCCCGGACAGGGAAGGTGCTCCCCCACCCCAAAGGGGCAAAGGCACTGCTGGACGGAGCCACCTGGGCTGTGGAAGGTGTCCCTGTGCATGGCAGGGGGTGGCACTGGATGGGCTGTGAGGTCCCTCCCATCCCAAACCTTCCTGGCGTTCCCTGAGTCTGTAAGAGTGAGGAAAGAGGGAAGTGGTGCAACACCTCCTCAGCCAGAGCAACACAGCCAGAGTGCTGCCTGCCCCCAAAGCGCTGCCTGAAATCATAATTGTCCCCGTGACTGTGCACCCGACAAGTCAGTAGAGCCAAGAGGAGCTGACTTAGCTCCAGTCTTCCCCCTTGTCCCACGAGCAGGGCAAGGAGTGAATCTTGGCTCAGCACAAACCAGCCACTAAATCCCCATGGATATCCAAGAGCAAGGACTCCACACCAGGCCTGAAACTGAACTTTGTGTGTTTTGGGGCAGCAGCGTGGGGTGTACCCATGTGTGCAGGGAATGTGTAACAGCTCAGAGCAGTACCTGGAGCTGGCATGGATGTGCCTTGGACATCCTGGGAAGAGGGGACAAGCCTGACAACACCTTGAGCAGCATCTTGACTCTCTCCATCAGACCCCAGAACACTTCTGACCCGTGGGACACAGATCCCAGGTGACACCAGTGCTGCAAAAAAAGAAACTGGGAGAAGGGACCTGGCCAAGGGTGTGGAGCCTTCAAATGCCCACATCAGGGGCTCGGTCCCTTTTCCAAAGGCTGCAGTCATTTCTCTGGCACAGGGATCTCTCAGCCTGACCATCTGGGGTGACTTGGCACAGCCCACTCTGTGCTTGAGGGAACATGAACCCACCTGGTATTTATAGCCCCTATCAGGTGTCCAAAGGGAACGTCCTGGTGCCTACAGGGACATCAGCTCTCAACCAGCCACAGGGTTATCGGGATCACAGCTGCTGCCAGCGGGATCAGTGCTGGAGGGAGGCCCCTGGATAACACAGGGACTGTCGTGGAGAGCCTGGAGAGCCAGCAGGCCTCTCCCAGAAACCCATCTTGCCATCACGTGTGTCCTCCTTGTGCATCAGCCCCTGGAAACAGCCCTGCTCCGGCTTCTCCAAAGCAAAAATCAAGCTCATTGCTACATCTGGGGCCCAGAAAACAACAGCGAGGCAATAAACAGATTTTGGGACAAAAGCTGATTCCCAGCTGGGGAACGGGGCGGGTGTCAAGAAAAAGAAGTCTCCTTTACATTCCTTCCCTATTTTTAGCCCCATTTCCTACGGAAATGAGATGTCTGCAATCAAGTCCTCTTCTTGCCTGATCCTCTGCAAGACCAGTTCTAATACATTCCTGATTCCAGGCAAACGAGGGAGAAGCCACAGAGAAAACCCTTTTCCTGCGAGTTGTGTGACAACAAATGGGCAAATTTCATGGAAAATCGACCCTTGCACTTTGGAAGGCAGAAACTGGCTGGGGGAATGCAGAGTAACAATTCCTGCTGCTCCAGGTTCCTGCTGTGCTCGCCTCAGGTGCAGCACCTTGGCAGCACAGCCCTGGCAGCTGGGCAGTCACATTTGCCTTAATTCTGAGTGTGTTAACAGCACATGGATTCTTGGGGATGAGGGAACAAAGGGACAAGAAGGATGGAATTAAGATGGAAGCACAGCTGCACTCATGCCACAGACTTCCAACGTCACCTTGGGAAAATCAGCTCCCTTCCCACCACCTCCACCACCACTATGACCTTCCAATCCAATACCAGCTGCTCCAGAAAAATGTATGCCTGGATTCTTTAGGAGAAGGGTCAGTGCGAGTCCCAGAGCTGGGGAGTTTGTGTCCCTGACAGCACAGCTGGGAGAAACTCCTGCTCCTCAGGCACAGCTCTCCTTGGCGAGGTGGAAACCACATGCGAGTCCCCACAGGAGCACTCAGCGCCACGTCCCACGTTTGCCAGGGAATATTTGGCAATGGAAACAGGACTTTATCACCAGTGATCGCTGCATGATCCACCTCCAGCGCTCCGCAGCTGAGCCCAGTGGGAAAGGTGCAGGAGATATTGAGTCCTGGTGAAATATTTGTGGTCAGGCTCCTCCATACTTGCCGGTCCTTCAAGACACAAGGAGTCTGCTCTGGGAACCAAGCCAGAGGCTCCCATGAATCACAGCCCTGCAAACAGAAATCAGCTGAAATGAAAAGCTGACCTAGAGCAAGAGCCAAACCTCCGCAGGTCATAGCCCCAGATCGGGGGGATCCCATTCCATGGTCTAAACCACTTCCCTGCTGGGTTGTCAGCTGTTTTGAGAGCTGCCCAGAAACTGAACTTTGGGGCATTTGAAACGGGGCAATGGTGTTTTCTTACTTAGGAAAGGAAGAGAAAACAACACCAGTCCTTCTTCTCTCCATGATATGATGCAAAGGCATGGAATGCCAAATGATCCATGCAGGAGCCAACTCCAGTTCAAAAATGATTGAGGTATCTCAAACTTTGGTTCCCCAAGGCTTAGCTCCTCTCCCAAGCCTCCATTTGAAGGGCTCAAACCCTTTTCCAGCTCACCCACCACATTAAATTGCCACTCGTTAATTACTGCACAGACATTCCCTTGTGCAGCTCCATCAGGGAATGCTCTCCAAGGATATAACCAAAGCCACACTGCCCTGTCCATAAACACATTTTGGGTTGCTGCAGCAAACCCAGCACACCCAAGAATCCTCCCAGCCTTCAGCCCCTCACCTTCCTTCACTCACTCTGTTCCTTCTGACACCAATCCTGCTGTGAAACCTGTGCATTCACATCCAAGGCACAAGGACACAGATCCCAGCTGCTTCTCCATTTGCTATAAACGGGGAGAGGGAAAACAGATGAAAGCCCCCATGTCCAGGCATGCTGGCCACTGCTGGACTCCTCCATGTGGGATTTGCATCAACACGGACCCACTGGGAACACGTTCCCTTTCTTTTTTTTAATAAAAGGCTGTTTTTTAGGTCACAGGAGATCATAAAACCTCTAGTGCAAGAGAAATCCAACCAACAGAGTTTCCTGATGTCCCGTTCCTGTCTGCCGCTGAAGCGGATTCCGACACGCGGCTGGATCACGCTGAGAAAACAAGACTGGCTCCACGTCAGAGCTCAAAGACTCCTTCCCAAAGCTGTGAGGGATAAAAAACACAGGGAAGGGGCAAATCAACAGCACTTCCCTCCCACCCCAGGGCCTGAACAACATGTCCCGAGAGCTTTGGATAAACACCGGCAGCTCACGGCTGGCAGAGCGCGCGATCCAAACGTCCTGAGGGAGCTGCTAAATCCCTCTGCTGCCCCGTGGCTTCCAAAGAGAGTGTCCTGCACTTTGTTTTCCCGCAGGAGCTGGCTGTTGGGAAGGAGGACACAGCCACGGGCCCCGTCTGTCAGGCTCCATCAGACTCCACAAACAGCTCCTCACGGCGGGAAGCTTCCCGCTGCGGGAACGGCTTTGCTTGGGAAGCTGATTTTAGAACACAGCACACTGTGCTGAGGGAAGGAAGACAAATCCCATCGTGGAAGTAACTTAAACCTCCAGAAACGCTGCAAAAAGCAGTCCTGTGGGATGACCAGGGCGGGGCTGTTTTACCTTCAACCACAAGTAGGATTTTATGTGAAACACAGCTCCAAGCCCCTCGAAGCTGCAACATCCAGAGCACTGGAGGGGTTTGGAACAGCACCAGCCTTTGAAATGATGGAAAACTCGCTCCTAAAAGCAGCTGGAGCTAAGGGGGAGGGAAAAACCTGGAGCCACAAAGGAATTCTGGTGCCACAAAGGAATTCCAGTGCCATAGGCCACTCTTGAAAGGACTGGACTCAGTGCACGGCACACAGAAATCAGGGATCCCGGAGAGGGGAGGGCGAGGAGGGGTCTCGGGGGACACACACCTGGGATCCAGGGAGGAGCAGGGCCAGGGATGCTCTTGGCGTTCCTGCCCCGAACAAGGGATGCCAGGGGGAGCCGAGGGAGCAGCGAGGGCACCTCCCGAATCATTCCCGCCAGCCATTCCCGAGCAAACCTTGCAGCTGGCGAGAAAACAACGCTTCCTTATGATGGGAAATGTCAGGGCTGCGGAGCCAGCTGTCCTGCTGCCGCCGAGCCCTGCCGGCATTCTTGGAAAGCACAGCAGGAGCAGCACAGGCAGCGGCTTTGTGGCCAGCGGGCAGGGATCAGCGCTGGAATTCACTCCCAATTCCCAGCACATGCCCTCTGCTCGGCTCTCCAGCCTCCCTCCCGGGGGGAACAGGGGTGGCCGGAGCCCAGGCCTGCTTCTCGTCCGACCCACGTGGATCTTCAGCTCTGGGCAAAGCATCTCAAATTCCACCCGGATCTGTTTGGTCCTGGCAGAGAAATTTCCACCACGAATCAGTGCTTAAAGGAAAAATAAATCCCAAACCGGTTTTCTTGAGAGATTCCTGCTCTCAACCTATTTCAGTGCTATTTAGCACCAGGAAGGGTGACAAGGATCACGCCCCTGAAGTCCCACGGAGACCTGTGACTTCATCCCTGAGAGCTGGGCATTCCTGCTTCCACTTGGAATAACAAGAAGCTTTTGATTCAAATTCTCCTGAAGAAAGCATCAAAATAATCCCTTTTTACCTCAGTCTGAATAAATCCAACAAAACCTGCCTATTTTGCATCATAAACATTTTTAAGCCAAAAACTTCCTGATACTGGCTGGATTTTCCCTTCCTGAATTTTTGTCCCCCCAAAATGCAGTGAAACCACCCTAATTTTGTGTAGTATCTCACTTGGATCAGATCTGCATTCCCAAGGGCTTTTTGGGGGATCAGACTTACAGAACTTAAGCCCTTTGCTTTTCCCTTGACTCCACACCAGCCTCTGCCCTCCGTATTGTTGAGCCCAGAATCCCGTGTTATTTCCAAGTGTTTCTTCCTATTTGGGAAGGACAGAACATTCCTGCTACATCCCCTGAAAGCCAAGACATGCTGTTTCTTAGCCCCAGCACTCAAACACAGAGGGACTGAGGGTTTCCAGTCCAATTCCTTCGGCTGGCAGCACCGCTTCCGCTGTGCACCGGGAACAGCCTGCATCCGGAGGCTGTGGTCCCTGTGCCAGCCCACGGCACACTCTGCCTGCTGCTGGGAGCTGCTGGTCCCAGCATGGACCTGCAATCACCTGTGGGAGAAGGGGAGGAGGTGGGAGATGGTTTTTGGAGGGGTCTCCCCACCCTTTCAGTTTGGAAAAGGTTGGGAATGAGGATGCGAGGATCCAGGCTGTCCCTGCCTTCACATTCCATCAGCTGCTAAAAACTGTTTAACCTCAGCAGCAGGGAAAGAGCTTCATTCCCAAGGGCTGTTTGTGCCAGAGGATCTGAAATGGGGAGGGCTGAGTCCACCCCTGCAGATCCAGCTGTCTCCAGTGGCTGAAGAACCAGCTCAACCCTGGCACTCTCTTTTCCAGCAGCCACAGCCACCACAGCTGTGCCTGAAGGGATCTCCCAAAGGAATTGTGAGACTGGACAGCCAGGGCCAGCTCCAGATGGAACAAAACTCCCATTTCCCTCAGCACAGGGCTCTGGCAACCTTTGTCCCAGAAGGGGCCATGGTGGGAGTGCAAAGGACACCCAAATGTGGTTTTATTCCCAATGTGAAGCAAGCTACTCCCTAGGGAAGTGCAGGGTGAGCAGAGCCCGTTATCTCTTCCCATGGTGGCTATTAGGAACCCCACAGTACAACAGACTCCAGGAAACTTCAGGAAACTCTCCTCCTGGTGGATATCCAGCCCAGAAACACCAGCAGACCTCAGCTGGATCCAGCAGGCCTTGTATGTGCTGCTCAGGGAAGGACAGTGCTCAACGTGCAGCCACAGAAGAGGGAAAAGACCAGGATCTAGACATGGAATACACTCAGCAGGCCAAAACTCAGCTCTGAAATAGGCACAAAATCCCTGCTGAGCCACCAGTGTCTCATTTTGATGGTGTTACACACACACACACAGTTTATTGCTGCTCACCTTCAAGAGGGGAATTTTTCAGCTCCACTTCCCAGTGCTAATGGTTAAGAAGGATTTTCACCCCTTGGCACGATCTGGGAGTAGATACCCTGCAGTCACCTGGTTTCACTGCTCTCTTCAGTCCCACACGCTGAGGGCCATGCTGTACCCCAGGATATTCCCTGGAGCCACACAATGCCAGGAATTACATGACCAGGATTCCTAAAATTCAGGCAGTATGGAGGCAAAAATATCCATTAGGCATGAAAAGGCTGGACAACCAGCAATGGATCCTGGGTAGTTTAAAACTCCTGGTAAATAAACACCAGCAAGGCTGAAGCAACACTTTAAAAAATATTTCATTATTTTAAAAAGAAAGCACATAGAGACTTCCATTTCCCACCACAGCAACAAGTCCAGTGCCAAGGCAGTTTTATTTCCACAATTGCCTGGAGCAGCAATGATTCCCAGGAACACCTCCCCAGTCAGGACAAGCAGGGGTAGATTTCGATGGTGTTGATCCGAAGGACAGTCTGGGGGTTTGCAATGACTGAAAAAGAAGGAAAAGGGGGAAAAAAAGGATCAGGTAACAGCATAAACCTGGTGCCTACCTCATGCCAGGGCTCCTGCTGGCAGACAGCGGCATTCCATGGGGATGCCAAGGACAGCAGGTCCCAGAGGGCAGCCTGGTTAAGGCTTTACCATCCATCCCATGTAAAAATAGCCATAATTCTTCCCTCTCTCAGAGAAGGAAGAGAAATTTGGCAACCAAAACCTGGGCAGAACCCTGTTTGGGCTTGCTGGGAGCTGTGATGACACATCCGGTGTTCAAGGCTTTGGGGAGAAACTAGGATTGCTCTCCTGCCCAGGAATATTAAATCCCCTGTGGGTGCACCTGGGAGAGGGGCTGGCCCTGAGGGGCTCTGGGGACACTGAGAACAAGCCCCTTCCTCAGGTCCTTGTGCTGGGATACCTCCCCTCCCACATCCAGCAGGGAAGGAAACGTGTCCTTCCCCCCTTACTTTTCTTCCTCTGGAAGTTGTGCCTCCTCCAGAAGCGCATGTTGACCTTGGGCCACGACTCCGTCTTCTCAATCACCGTGGCCTCCACACGGACCAGCTCCTTCCTTCAAGGGAGGGTTAGAAGCACCAGGTTTTAGTTACTCACATCCTGCCACTGTCACTGCTAGAAATGAAGGGACTGTTTTCAAGCTAAGAATGATTTATTGCTCAGATCAACACCAACCTCAGAGGCTGTGAGATTTTAGAGGAGTGAGTGTTCGGCCATAGCTCAAGAGCAGTCACAAATTTCTTTGTTACAAGGCAATATATTAACTTCCTAACTCAACAGACAGTTGCCACAGGCTTTATTTTACTTTCCTAACTTATCACCTTTACTTACTTCTGCTGCACTGCAGATACTTTTATCCAATGGGTTTCTAACTTACAGGCACAGATATGTTTTTATTGTAACTTTTAACAACTACACCCCTTTTATTAGAAACTCTTCACTATCTTATCAGTACAGTTTCTCACTTACTTAAGGTATATTCTCACCTACAACTACAGAAACATAAGTTTATGATTTTTTGGTTTAATATCTGTGTATTGTATTTTCACACCAACCTAAGCTTCTTTCAAGGCTGTAGATCAAAATTTTTAGTGTCTGTGGAAGTTTGTTTTTCTGATTCCCACAGTGTCCTACTCTTGGGCAGCACGTTTCTGAGAGAAGAGACAAAGGGACAGCAATCCTGGGAATTCCAGATCCTCCGTGGGAGGAGGGCCACCTGCCCAGGCACAGCCAAAAGGCTCCAGGTGCTGCAGCTGGCTCAGGTGTGACAGGTCACAACTCCCCTGGCAGGAGAGGGATGAGATCATTCCATCAGAGCAGGCAGCAGACACAGGGACCTGCAGGAACTTGTAAGACTGAGGCAAGATAAATTCCCCTGGCACCTCCAGGTGATCTCATGTGCCCTGCTTTGGTTTTGGCACAGGATGAGCCCATCCCTGCTCCTGGTCACCAAGAAATCCTTCCTCTCCCTCTAAAGCATCACAGACAGCTGGAAGAAAATCTTACCTTGCTGGAAACGCTATAACTTTCCCAATAATTTTTTAATTAATTGTTTTAATGAACCATAAGCTATTTTCCACTGCAGCCAGTGTTTAGCAAGGCTTGCCATAAGCTGCTGCTGCTCTGGGAACACAGTTTTGGGGGAAATTACATTAAATTACTAAGTTTTTAAGCTAAAACAACTGTAATCAACCTTGATATGCTTCAAGGGTCTCAGAAGGTGAGAACCCCCAGGCAGGATCCAGCCAGGAGCTTTGGATAAGGGGGTTTTTAGTCAGCAGCCACAGGGAAGGAGGAGGAGCTGCTCTTCCATGCACAGCACTGCAGAATTCCATTAAAAGCTCGTTAACTTTGCCACAGGAAGACATTTAAAGACCATTTTGCTGACAAACGGCTCTGTCTGCACTTGAGGGGGGCAGAGGGGGAAGCCCATCCAGCTGAAATTGTTCCAGCAAGGTCACTGGGAGGCCAAAGGCTTCAGACAGCCACCATCTCTTAAAATCCACCCTGGGGGTGTGATTAAATCAGAGATTGGATCCCGGAGGAAACTGATTTATCTGCAGTTAGTGACCAGCCCAGAAGAAAAGAGGCATAAAACAATACAGATTTTAAGAAACCACTGTGTGACCCCGACATCCCAGCTGCAGGATTCACTCCAGATCCAGCACCACTGAACCACACACAAACCCTGCAACCCTGAGGGAGGAGAAACCAGAAAGCAAACTGCACTCCAGCCGTGGTTTACCACTAATCTGGGACCGAACTTCCTGGATTCAAGGCTTCTCTGTGGGACTCAGCTCTAGGAACTGCTGGCAGGAGGCTGAAGCACAACAGAAACCAACTTGCCGGGGAAGAGCTCGTGGGCAGGACAAGTTCTCAGCAAAACAGAGCCCAAGGAAAAAAATAAAAATCTCTATCAAACGTTTTAGGTATGACTGGAATGTCCATAAAAATAAGAAGGGGGTCACACGTTTCCCAGAGCCCGACACAGCTGGGCCTGCAGCCTTCAGCAGCAAAATGCTCCACGGATTGGATTTTAGCAGGAGGTGAGAAAAACTCAGGCTGGAACCTCATGGCTCTGAGCTGGGCTGAAAAGTGCTGTCAAGAGGCAGAGAAAAAGATGCAGGCAAGCTACGAGGCCTGAGGATGCTAACTCCTGGATCACAGCTCCAGCTGCCAGGCTCGCTCCCTGCAGGACTGAATCCCAGCCCGGCCGCCTGGGACAAGAACAGGTCCAAAGCCTTTGGCACTTCCACTGCAAAAAAGGGCAGGTAGAAGGAGAAACAGTGAGCTTTCCTAGAGGGAAAATTCCCATCAGCTGTGTTTTGTCTAGAAATAAGCCAAACTTTCCCTGCACTCGTGCCTAAGGCAGGCTCCAGCCCTTGTGCCAGCCGGGGCTGGCAGCGACTTGGACAAACACGGAGCCCAAGAGATTCCAGAGCAGGAGCCAGCCAGAAGCTCCCAGAATAGCCTCCAGCATGCAGATGGGGTGTGTTAGGATTTAAAGAAGTGTCATCCCAAGAGGTATCAGAGGAAAAAAGCCTGTCCAGCTGTCCCAAACAGGACATGTTTGGGAGCCCACAGGAAGCGGCTCAGGCTGTGAGTGCTCACTGGGTATTTATTGATACAACAACAGGAACACAGAACTGCCTCTCTTCTCATCCAGCCTCTCCTCTCCTCCCCAAAATGTCTGTGGGCTGGGGGATTGTGTGAGAGAACTGCAGTGCACATTGCTGGTGACACCCTTTCCCCTTCCCCCTTCTCCTTTTCCTCATCCCGTATCTGAGAGCTGGGATTTGGGTGGCTCCCTGCAGCTCAGAGGGTGATGGCATCTCCCCCTCAGCCTTCACTCTTCCTGGCCAGCCTCTTCCTCCTCCCACTATCCCCTTCCAGCCGCAGGCCCTGGAGGCCAGGCCAGATGTGCAGCCTGGTCTGCCTCAAGCAGCTGCCAACACCTCCCACAGCCTCAGAGCACCTGCAGGAGCCAACAGCTGTTTTCTTCCTGTCCTGGAGCTCCTGGCTATCCCCTGCCAAATCCAGCACAAAGAGAGAACAACCACCCCAGGGCCCCTGGATCAGCTGGGGAAGGAAGCTGCTCCTCAGCTGCCTGACATGGCACATCCCAAAACTAAAAGCCCCTTATTAGTCCTAAAAATTAAATTCTCCTCCTAAAGCCTTCCCCCACATGCAATACCTGGCAGTAACTCAGAGAATCCTGATGACCTGCTATTCCAGATCCACTTGCAGTGCTGCTACAAGGACTGGCAGCTCCCAAAATTCTGTCCAACACAGGGACCTGAGGCAGGTACCACCAGTGCCACTGGAGCCATGTTATCACTGCACAAACAACTCCTAAATACCACCAGCAGTAACACCTGGCCCACACCCCCTTCCTTCTGGGAAGGAAAAGGCTGAGGAACCAGGGGCTCTGTACAGCAAGTCCTGCAGCAGTGGGATGGAGGCAGTGCCAAGGGATCAACTTCTCCCAAGTTCTGTGACTGCTGGATTATGTGATTAAGAGGAAGGGAAAAATCAGGAACACTGAAATTAGGGTTAAGGCCTGCTGGAGTAAGTCAAGGGCAAAGGGAAAAGGGTTAAAAACCCAACTTAAGGGACTAAGGAAAAGGATTTCTGACTTATTTCAAGATGACTAGCACCAAAATCAGGATAAGAGGGTAGAGATGCTGAAGAGCAACACGTCCTGCTAGTTTGTGCAAGGAGGAAAAGATCCAGCTGAGGTGAATACCCACGAGCTGCCTCAGAACTGAGACCTGCTGCCCTCCCAGCCCTGGGGTGGGGGAGCCTCACCAGAGGCTGATGAGCTCTTTTACTGGTGGTTCTTCCAAAAGCCACGAGGCTGGGATCAAAGTCAGTGCTGATAAATCCCGGTTTCAGGGACTGCAGGGCCCTGAAGCCACAATTAAGTACAAAAATGTCATATAACTCCTTTATGAAGCATCTTACCCCAGCAGCGGCCTTCCAATGAGCGTGAAGTCATCAGCACCAACCAGCAAAACCTGGGGGAAATAAATCAGCCACAAATCACTGCTCATTGTCCTGGCAGAAATGCAAACAAGACCTTTCAAATTCTACAGCCATAAAGGAGTCAAACTGCTTCAAGCCAGGCCTTCCCACATTTCAAACCTGACACTAACCGGAGGGGTAGTGAGGAAAGCTGCTAACAGGCTGCAGACAGAGCCATTACTCTTCCAGAGAGCTCATCCCACTCAAACAGGCTGCAGAAGTATCTTCCTCCATGATCAGAACACACTGAACCTCTCTGTCCTGGCTTACCAGCAGCCATAAAAAAAAATATGAAAAGCAATCAGGGAAGAAGAATAACCTGCCTCGTGGGGGATCTGGACAAATGGCAGCTCCTAAACCCTTTTTACAGCAATTGCTACAAATCCCAGTGGAGAAACAATTCCCTCATCCTCCTCTGTGAGGCCTCCAGATGGGGAATAAAGAAATGAACATCTGGGGGTTCAACAGCCCCTGCTGTTTTGGGGCATTTCAGCCACATCTAAAGGAACAGGCAGGATAAGAGAGGATACAGTAGGAAGAGGCTGCATTTCACTGAAATCATCGGGTTTGGAAGAAACCTTCAAGGTCATGGAGTCCAACCCTCAAAGCCAGCACTACCATAATCTTCCCTAAACCATGTCCCCCAAGTGCCACATCTGGAGCCACTTCTCCCAGGGCTGCCTCACGAATCCTCTGGCAGCACTTACAAACCACACAGAAATGGTCACGAGAAATCCTGGCTTTTGTTTTAGACAGAAAAAAACAACCCTAAAGGGCTCTGGTGTTCAGGCAAATTTCCTCCTTCACTCCCATCTAGACCTTTGCATTCTGAGCTGGCTACACCACAGAAATCCCTCCTCTCTGCTGCACACAGGGACGTGGGACACAGCTGAGGACATCCCTAAAAAGCTGCTTCAAAACTGGGCTTCCAAAGCAACGGACAGGCACAAAAACTCCACAGCTCTTATTTAATTACTTGCTTAGCTCTAACAAACAACACGAAGGTGAAGCCAACAGAATCCCACTCCATAATATTTCCCTTCAGGCCTGGATTAATGAGCCTCTGCAAGTCTCTGCTGGTTGTCCAAGGCTGAGGACAAAGATATTAATTGGATCTTGGCAATTCTCCCCTCCGTGCCCCATCCCTCTGCCTCCACCCAGCCCAGCATGATAAGGATCTTGCAGAGCCCTGAGGAGTTTACAATCTCTTTGGGAGACCTGCAAGGATTTAAGAGGCTGGACTCGATGATCTTAGAGGTCTTTTCCAGCCTAAATGATTCTGTGATCCGGGGTGCTGGAGTCTCAAGGCAAACACAGGCTTTCGCTGCCGGCTCTGGAAACAACAACTGTCATTTTCTTTTTTTGGAAGGAGTTAGGACAACAAAAATCTGTCTCCCCACAGAGTCTGGCAAGACTCACTCCAGCCCTGTTGAACAGAAATCACAATAATATCTGAAACTGGAACAAAACTAAGGCAATTGGAACAAAACAAAGGGCTGGAATGAAGGTGGGAGACCCCCAGGAGCACTTTGGGACGTGGCGTTAAAACCGGTGATGGGTTTTGCCTCCAGGAAGCTTTTCAGGGAATCTGCTCTGTTTTTTTCACCTTTTCCATGCGGATTCGGTCTCCACACTCAGCCTCCAGGACATTGTCCATCATGATGAGGTCCTCGCTGGTGATTTTCCACTGCTTGCTGGCGAAGTGGACGACGGCGAAGAGGCGCCCGTACTGCCCCGCCGAGATCAGCCCGTTCACCTTCCGCACCACTTCTGCTGGCAAACAGCGGGCCAGGATCAGGGCAGCACAGCCAGAGAGCTGGCAAGGGCTGGGAAAACTCACCCAGCCACCCTGCTCTCCCCCCAGCACTCTTATCTCCTGGGAATCTTTAAGCAAGGATCAACAGCAGTGTTGCTTCCCAGATGCGTGAGCCTCCCTTTCTTTAAAATTAATGATTTATTTGTATTTTAGGTGCTGGCAAAGCCACGCATAAGTAAACATCTTGTATACACTGTGCAGCTTCTCTACTCTGCTGACTTTCAGCCCATTCCTCAGGCATCCCAAAATACACTGTACTTGGATATAAAGCATTCCAGAAAAGAGCTCTTGTCCATGCACCCTGTGTTTGGAGGAAATTCCCTCATTTCCAAGTCATATGCAGAGAGCCCAGGGCTCTGAGCGGTGCCTAAGGCACACAGGAACATTGGGAAGAGCTTGGCAGAGTACCAGGGAAGAGGCCTCCAGCACGTGGCAGAGCCTGGCCCCAGAACTTGTACCTACAGCAAGGACAAAACAGACCTGTCCCTCGCCCTTTCCCAGAAAAACCTCTTCCCACGGGCATGCAGAGTGGTGCCAGGAGCAGGACAGATCCCAGAGATCAGGTCCTGCACATGGACAAGCTCCATTCCCTGTGATCAGCTTCCTGGGCGGTGAATCCAACCCCAGTTTTTATGGGAACACCAAAAGGTGTTGCTCCCTGACACCATCCCACTGCCAAACAGCAGCTTCCCACCCTCCCGAGCTGCTCAGAAAAACACATTAAAAAGTGGCTGAATAATTTTTGGTTTTTTTTCTTGGAATGCAAACAGAACATCCCTTTGGGACAGACAGGAATCCAGCAGCCAGGCAAACCCAACCCAATCCTTACAGGAATGCTCAGAAAAGGTCCAAGCTTCAAGCCCTAGGATTCAAACTTAAAGGCACAGATAGGAACACAAATTATTTGCAGGGCAGGAGCTGCTGCAATTCCCACCAGGATAAAGAGTTGTTGATAACTCTTCCAACACCTCCAGTGCCAGGAAACATCAAGTGATTGCTGGCTTGGATCTGAGCACCATGTGGAGAGACCCATCCTAAAATATCTGGGGCTGTTTCCATGGCCAGCGGGAGGCAGGAGGCAGAACTGACAAGCTCCTGCTGCTGTTCCCTTTGGATAAGCACAGCCAGCAGACAAGGATGCAATTGCTCAGCAGCAGCAGGAGGCAATGGCATGGGAGCAGGATGGCACCAATCCCTGAGGATGGGACCCTGCTCCCCACAGGGCTGGCAGGGAGCACTCTGTGGTTCACTGCTGGGTTATTCCACACACAGGGACAGGCACCCATCTGTCACCTGAGGGAATGTTGATATGGGAATTTTATCACAGAGCAGAGAAAAAGCAGGATCAGAACAGGCCAGCAGGAGTGTGGAGCAGGAGCTCTCTCCCAAGCACACCCTCAGTCAGGGACACACTCCAGCTGTAGGAAGGTGGGCTCAGCTCCTCTCGTCAACCTCGTCACCCAGCCCAGAGCACTGAGTGCCACGTCTGGTCATTCCTTGGACACCCCCATGGATGGGGACTCCAAACCTTCCTGGGCAGCCCCTCCCAGTGCCTGACAGCCCTTTCCAGGAAAGAAATTCCTCCTGATGTCCAACTTGCCTCTTCCCTGGCACAGCTTGAGGCTGTTTCCTCTCACCCAGCAGTCCTGACAAGCTGAGGGCACAGGGACACGACCCCCAGTGTTCTGTCACGCTGTGTCCCACCTCTGCAGGTCTGTCCTGTGCCCACCATCCAACTGCTCCTGCTGCCTGGATGTTCTGTCTCATGTACCAAAATACACCAGCTCTCCGTGTGCCCACCATCCAACTGCTCCTACTGGCTTTGATTTAGCCAGTGAATGGAAAATAACTCGTTTCTCCTGCCCACAATGCTTCTCTCATGCTTTAATTTTTTTAATACAGTGTTTTGTATCAGGCAAGGTTCCTCTGGGAGCGTGACAAGCTGCCCTGAACTAAGGAGAAATCACATGGTACTCAAATCTCCCAAACCTGGAGAGCAGCTGGAGCACAATTCCAGCGACACTGAAACACGTGAGAAATGAAATTTATAAAAAAAAAAAAAAGAAGTGAATAACACAAACTCGTCCAGCTGAAGACATTTATGCTCAATCAGGCCTCGAGGCAGTGCTGGAAGACCAGATTTGAGACCTTTACCTGCATGATATTTGGCTTCTTCCACTGGATCTGGAAGTTTCACCTCAGGCCATGGGGGCGAAGTCAGGGAAGTTTTGGCAACAAGTCTGTGAAGGACAAGGTAAAATTCACTGCAGCAAACAGATAGTGCCAAGAGATGGAAAACAGGGAGAAGAACGAAGGAAAAAGGAGATGGAGTAGAACTGGATGTTACCCACAAACACCCCACCAAAAGGCATCAGATTACAGTTAGCAATTAGGCAAGAATCTACAGTAGCACAAAAGCAATCTTAGATACAAAGAGGAAGGAAAACTCCATGAGGTGAACATGAAAGGTCATGGTTTCTGAAATCTGAAAATTCAGATTTTGTAAACACCACCCCAAAATAAAAAGCAAATACCATTCCCCTCAGCAGTGGGCAGTTCAGGCTTTCCTGCATGCAGAAATCCACACTTGGCCTAAGCAACACAGGATGCACCAAATGCATAAAACATCCAGGAATAAACATGAGACGTAGTGGAGAAAAGCAAAACGGACTCAAAATCCTTTGCAATGCTTGATTTACTCTTGATTTACTCAAAATCCTTTGCAATGCTTGATTTACTCTTGATTTACTCAAAATCCTTTGCAATGCTTGATTTACTCTGTAACCCCGAGCCAAACATCCCAAAGGGCTTTAATTCAAGAGGAACTGCAAGCACCTGTGAGTACACAACCACAGGCACCGAGGCCTCCCGGGGTTTGGTGAGGATTCTGGGTGCTGCATCACCCAGGCAGAGATCCAAGGATCTCTGATCCTTGAGGATGAGCAGGAAGAGGGAACAGTACATCCTGCCATCCTCCCTGGCAGGAACTCTCTGCTCCTGCAGTGTCCCCTCCTGGTCACAGGCAGCAGCAGCTCCTCAGTCCTGCAGGAGATCCCGGCACAGGGAATGGAATAAAGGCACAGCAAGAGGTCCCAAAGGGCTGGAAAAAGCAAAGCCTGAAGGTGCCACTGGAGGAGGGGTCACAGGATTCCTGAATGGTTTGCCTTGGAAGGGATGGTAAAGCTCATCCAGTCACAACCCAAGGCAGGGACAATTTATACCAGACCAGGTTGTTCCAAGTCCTGTTCAACCAGGCCTTGAACATTTCCAGGGATGGGACAAAAAGACCCCCAAAAAATGAAGGGAAGCATCCTTCTGGGAAAGGTGACTGAAGGCAGGCAGAGCCCAAAACGCTGAGGAGTGACCAAGGGGCAGCCAAGTTTCCTTCTCAGAGGAAAGCCAGCTGCTCTCCCAGCCTGGAAGCAGGCCAGCATTCCAGGGGGAAGAGGCAAAGTGAAGTGACGGATGTGTGACATTACCCTGGCTGTGGGGATGAGCTCTGGGAACTCCGGTGCCGGACCGCAGCCGAAAGCAGCGAGGCTGAAAGGGAGAAAAAGAGAATTAAACACAGGCAGCAGCTGCTGGGCTTTTGCAGAATTCCAGAATCATTCAGGCTGGAAAAGTCCTCCGAGACCATCGAGTCCAACCTGTGACTGGTCACCGTGTTGTCACCCAGCTCAGAGCACTGAGTGCCACATCCAGGCATTCCTGGGAACCTCCAGGGATGGGAACTCCACCACCTCCCTGAGCAGCCCCTTCCCAGCCCGGGAAGGAGATTGATAAAGTCTCTGTTCCCTCCTATCCACTGGATTTTGCTGAAGGGTTTATGCCAAGGTGGAAAGGACTGTGTAAAGCTCATTCTCCTTTCTGTTATCACTCCCTGACTTTTGGGATGCTCCGAGGCTGATGCTGGAAAGACCCGGATCCCTTCCACCTCTGGGAAGAGCTCCAGGGCTCATCCTGCAGGTGCGGGGCAGGGACACCGAGGGGCCAGGAGGCAGCAGTGGGGACCCTGACTACTGCCAGCCTCCTTCCATCCAGCAGCTGGCAGAGCACAGCCCTTCCATCCCTCCATTCCATCCCTCCTTTCCTCCCAGCAGCTGGCAGAGCACCTTCCTCCTGCCTTTCTTTCCTTCCTTCCCAGCCGCAGCAGGCAGAGCTCCTTCCTCGCCTCCATCCCAGCAGCAGCCAGAGCATTTTCCTTTCCTTCTTTCCTTTCCTCCTTCATTCCTCCCTTCCCTTCCCCCCAGCAGCAGCAATAGCCCAGTCCATCCCTCCATCCATCCATTCCTCCTTTCCAGCAGCAATCAGAGCTCCTTCCTTTTCCTTCTTCCCCACCTCCCAGCAGCAGGCAGAGCTCCTTCTTTCCCCCTAGCTTTCCCTCCCAGCGGCAGGGGCAGAGACTGTTCCTGTCCCTGTTTTCTGTCCCTGTTTCCCGTTCCCGGTCCCCGCTCACCTCCCGCCCGCCGCGCTCGCGCCGCCGCCATCGCGGTGACCTCGCGCCGGACGCGGAACCGCGGGGGCGGGGCCTGGCGCGCGGAGGGGGCGGGGCCTGCGCGGCCGAGGGGCGGGGCCTGCGCGGGGCCATGGCGGCCGAGGCGGCGGAGCGGCACCTGGGGCTGCTGCGGGACGAGCGGGAGGCCGAGCTGGCCCAGAGCAGGTGCGGCACACGAGGCACCGGCAGCGGCCGCCGGGGACACGGCACCGGCCGCCGGGGGGTTACGGGGCGGCCACAGCCGGGGACACGTGCGGCTGGGGGGGCGCGGGAGCGCTGTCAGCCCTGGGGAACACTGAGGGACCCCCCCCTGGGACCCGCTGTCTCCTATGGAAACCCTGAGGGATCCTCCCCTGGGACCCTCTGTTTTCTCTAGGAGACCCTCCTGGTTCCTGGTGGGAACGCTGCTGCAGTGCCCCTGTTGTAAGCAGCCCACCCCGATAGGAACCCCACCCCACAGGGCTCTGATCCATGGGGAATCCTGCTGGGCTGGCCCCCACAGGACCGAGTCATCCTCTCAGATGAGGGGTACAGACACGTACCCAGGCAGGAGGATGGAGGTGCCAGCAGCCAGGATAAGGTCATTCTGCTCTGTCCCCTGGAGCTGTGCCCCTCAGCCTCACCCCGTGGTGTTCCCACCTGTGTGTGGTTCCCAGGGCATGGCAGGAGAGCGTCTCCCTGAAGGAGTTGCAGCGGAGAGGTGTCTGCTTGCTCAAGCTCCAGGTCAGCAGCCAGAGAACCGGCCTCTACGGGCGTCTCCTCGTGACATTCCAGCCCAGGAAGCGGGACTCGGACACCGAGCTGCCCTCCAACAGCTTTGGGCCTGGTCAGTGACACTCCTGTCTTTCCAAAGAAAGAGATCACACAGCCTAGAATGGTTTGGGTTGGAAAGGACCTCAAAGTCCATCCAGTCCCACCCTCAGCCATGGGCAGGGACACCTTCCCCTAGCCCAGGGTGCTCCAAGCCCCATCCAGCCTGGCATTGGACACTTCCAGTGATGGGGCAGCCACAGCTTCCCTGCACGGTGACACATTTGCCCCACCTCACTCTCTCCCTTCCATCCTCTGCAGGGGACATCGTGGGGCTCTATGAGTCGGCTGGGCAGGGGGACCCGCTGTGCACGGGCGTGGTGACACGTGTCACCCCCAAGGCAGTGACAGTGGCCCTGGAGGAGCCCCGGGATGGGGAGCTGGCCGTGGACCACGAGCGCTCCTTCCGCCTGCTCAAGCTGGCCAACGATGTCACCTACAACAGGCTCAAAAGGTGAGGGCTCACCCCGGCTCACTCTGCCCAGCGGGATGAGGAGTGACAAGTTTAGCCTGGAAAAGCTCTTCCCAGTCCCTTCCCAGTTTGGATTTGTCATTCTAGAGCCTCACAACAGCCTCAGTTTACCCACCTGCTGGCTGGTCCTGCTCTTCCCTTTCCCCCTCCAGGCTGTGGTTTGGTCCCATTGCATTGCCTCTGGAATACTCTGGGTTCTCTCTGGGGCCTTTTCCATCCTGGCAGGAGGAATGAACAGCTCCTTGCTAGATAAACATCCCAAAAAAGCACATTTGGCTGTACCAAACAGGGACAATGGGAAGTGGAAGCCTGACCAGCACAAGGATGTGTGTGCAAGGGTTGGGAGATGCAGGAATTGTGTGGGAATAGTCTTGTGGTGTAGCATTGTTCAGCTTTGGAATAGTTCAGTCCTTACTCACAGCTTGTCTCTGGGCACTTGGGAGTCTCCAGAGAACTCCTGCTGTGCCTGTAACCTGGATCTTCCCTTCTTTGGCAGAGCTCTAACTGCACTCAAGCAGTACCGGGGTGGCCCAGCCTCCGACCTGATCGACGTCCTCTTCTTTGCCTCTGCTCCCAGGGCGTTCCCTGAAACAAGTAAGGATCCTTTTTTTGTCAGGCTTGATGGGCATCCTTGGGAATTGCCCACGAGAGCACAGATAACTCTGATCCCTGTTTTTACCCACACATGCTCCAGAAAAGACCCCAGTGTTCAATGCGAGTCATCAGTGGTGCTGCAACTGGTAGGATTGTTTATGCTGGGCACACTTTCCTCATGGAGAGAGCCTGGACAAAATCTTGGATATAAGTAGTATCTACTCTGCTGTGCTTCTTTGGAAGAAACAAAGATTAAATTACACAGCTTCACCTTTTGGGGAGAGCAAAGCCTCTGATCAGCAGCTGTGTCAGATATCAACACCTGCTAATGGATATTATCCCTTGACAGAAGGGAAGGGTGCAAAAATCAGGGAGTGAGGGCTGAGGGTGGGCTGTGTCTAAGCCATGTACAGAGCTCAGGGCTGCTCTCCCCCCTCGTGCCATCCATCCCTGCCAGGGTTCTGCCCCTTTTCCTCCCCTCCACAGCTCCCTGCACTGTTTGTCTTCCTTGGAGTCCTGGATTTGGCTGCCCACCATGGTTTGCCTCTCTCCCATCCCCTCCAGCCCTCCATCCTGATAGGATGTGCTAGGGACAAAAAATGGGTGTTAATGAGTCCTGTCCCCATTTCTCTAAGCACTGATCCCAGTCTGAGTCAAACCTTTTAGCCCTTTGGCTGCCCAGGGACCTTGGTGCACTCAAGGTTTTAACATTAAATAAAAGAATTAAATTTTAATCAATCAACTT
This sequence comes from Pyrgilauda ruficollis, assembly GCF_017590135.1. Classification (NCBI taxonomy): domain Eukaryota; kingdom Metazoa; phylum Chordata; class Aves; order Passeriformes; family Passeridae; genus Pyrgilauda; species Pyrgilauda ruficollis. The sequence continues at coordinate 599,017 of NW_024517762.1, read as the reverse complement.
CCCTCAACAATGCTTTTACCCCTGAGGGAGCAGAACTGCCTCTAATGAAGGAAAGCTCCTTTTTACCCCATCACTCAGCTGTGCCAGGCTGGGCAGAGATGAATTTTCCATCTGCTCAGCACTGGGAATATTGATGGATAGATGGAGGCACGTTAGACAGACAGAGGAGGTGCAATATGGACTCAAAGGCCTTGCAGTTACCTCCTCCCTTCAGAGCTGCTTTCTGCCCACCTAGAGAGATGTTGTGCCAGCCAGGAATTAAGGGCTAATAACTTGGAATAAGCCTGCCCTGTGCTGAAGGCCTCTGCCAGACCAACTTCAGGCAGCTTTTCCATGTCACAGCCTCTACTTCCATGACCAAGCACCCATTAGCCTGGTTTCTTTGGGGATCTGTCTCATCCCATTCATTACCTGGTTTCAAACAAACCCATCAGCAGCAGGCTGAGTCAATAAGCCCTGGACAGCTCCTGAAATTGGCTGTCTAGACACACGTCTGTGTCAACACCGTGAGGCGAGCTCGCTTCCCTCAGAAACCAGGGAGCCACAGCTGGGAGACAGGGCAAAATCCACCCAGCAGGTGCAATGTGCAGCAGCAGAAGCCTGAATCTGATTTTTTTTTCTTTTTCTTTTCTTTTTTTTTGTGGGGGACAAGATGAGAATCCTAATTTTTCAATCAGGGAATCTTGTAGGTGGGTTGTGACGCCGCTGTGCATTTCAGTAATTAATTACCAGACATCAGCAGCCCAACACAACACATCAGAGCCTAGATCCTTTCAAAACACTTAAATATGCAACAATAAATACCCTTGGCATAAGACAAAAACATGAGACAGGCTGTGGAAAGAATAGCCTAAGGAATAGCCAAAAGGAGAGGAAGAGATCTCCAGTGGGTAGCTGGGATCTGCAGCAAAGATTGGGACTGGCACAAAACACCTCCACACCTCACCTTGCTGCCTCCAGGAAGGCTCCAAGGGGGAGAAAAATTTTTCCAGAAAGGGCAGACTCTGAACTGAGCAGGAATTTTGCCCTTATCAGACTCCCTGGGAAGCAGAATCCAGGTGGTCTCCCATCAAAAATGCCCTCCTTGTCTCCCTTCCACTTTGATCTGCACCTGTGGCCCTGCTGGATCTTCCACACCTGAAATCTCCTCCAAACAATTCTCCCCTGCTCCCAGCATCCCTGTGGGATCCCTGCACCCCTACATTTTGGGAATGGGGGGAGTGGAGAGGCTTTTCTTGCCAGCAGAGGCCAGCATTGCTCTGCTTGCTGTTCTCCTGGCCATCCAAGAGGGACATGTCCCTTTTCCCTTTGGAAAGCAGGTTCTGCTGTACCTGTGCAGGTCACTGATAGCTGCCAGCTCTCTCCTGTGCTGCTGGGCTGGAGAAAGTCAGGAATGCCCCTTTTTGTTCCTGGCTCCAGAAGGCCTGGCTTGTGTCCAACTCTGCCTATGGCTGTCAAAAGATTTGTAAAGGGAAAGAAGCAATCCTGGTGAAAAGGCAGGAATGTCCCCAGAAAAAGCCAAGCTGGCAGCAGAGCACTGGGGAAGCACCAGGGATTTCCAGCAAGACTTTCTTAGCTTTTTGGCACAAGTCACTTGCAAAAATAACCTGAAATGCTCCTCCATCCCTCTGCCCTGTGACGCCTCTTGTCATCACAGGGGCCATGGAGAGGCCTCTGAGATTCCTGGGGAAGACTAAGCAGTCCAGACAACTCAGCTGCCAGATATTTCCTCTGGAGAACAGGGGAAGTTCTGATCCAGGCTGATGTACCCAGCTGGATTTTGTCCAGCAGCGTTGGCTGCAGTGAGGTTGTACCAGGGAGGAGCTGCTGGGATTGGGGATCTGAATTGCTCTTGGTCAGAAATATACTTTGAAAAGGGCTTCCAGTTCTGGAAAACCTGGGCTCTTCCTCCCAGGAAGGGCTGTTTCCATCCATTTTTGGTTCAGAGACTCCTTTCCTGGGCCTGGATGTCATTTCCCCCAGCCCACTGCCTCAGCAGAGCTGCTGGAACTGTGCAGAAAAGCATCTCAGTCCCTGGGAATGTTGGGACACTGATCTGGATGGCCAAGGAAATTTGGTTTTCAACTCTGATAAATGGAGGTGTGCATCAGGGCACAATTACCTGGCCACCAGTGAGACACATTCCAGGGATTTCTTCAGCTGAGGATACCTGGAGCCCAGCTGCTGCAGGGAGAAGTTTGGAGGAACCACAGCATCCCATTAGAGGCTCTTCCCTCCTCCCCAGCAGCGTGGCCAGCCCAGGAGAGGCACAGTGCCAGCCTTCCCACACAGCAGCTCCTGGCAGCCTGTGGTTGGCAGGGATGAGGGTGGGCACAGGCCTGGAGAAGCTCCTCTGCTCATCCTTGAGCAAGGAAGCATCAATGACTCCCACATCCCAGCTGTTCCTCACTGTGGGAAATGCCTCTCAGGTTTGAAGCTATTCCTGCTTTTTTCCCCAGCCCATGGGATGCTTCTGGTTTTGTCTTAGTCATTAACACACTCACCCAAAATTTACATATGAACCAAGAGGCAGAGTGACAGCGAAAAGCACCCCCAGCGCCATTTCTCTCTTCACCATCGCCTTCTCAATGAGTATCTTTTGTTTTACCTCCTTTGGTGGTGCTGCTTCAGAAGCCACACACAGGATCACCTGCCTAAAACCAGAAGAAAGCCCCGTGTTTTTAATCCAGCCCTTAATGCAAAGGGAAGGATGAAGCACATGATGCCCAGCAGGGAAGGATGCCCAGAGATGTGTCTTATATAAGCTTTTGTGGGAACGTTATTTTCGGGAAACCTCGGTGTAATGAGTCATCATCCCTGCTGTAATTAACTCCCATAATGAACAAGGAGATTAGCATTAGGATTAAGGGGGGGGGGGATGAGAATAAATTTGGGCCTAAATGAGATCAATCTGGGAGGTTAAAAAGCAGCTTTAGAGAATTCAGTCTCTGCAGTGAAACCAATTCTCTTCTAATGTGATTTGCATATTCTATTCTCTTTTTTCCTCCCTTATTAAAGCAGAAATGAATTTTAGTTTTATCATTTAAATTGTTCTTTGTATCTTTTCCTGCCTTCATACCCAGTCTTGGCTGACCACCACAGGGCTGCTCTGTTCTGCTCACAGCCTCTGTAGGTTTTTCTGATTTTTCACTGTTGCTGCACTGGGTTTGCTCACTGGCAGGGATTTATTTGCCAGATCTGCTACTTCCTCCCCAATTTTCACTGAAGATTTCACTAAAGATGCTGGTTCTCCTGCAAAACAATCCCAGAGCTCCCTCCAGAGCCAGGAAAACCTACCTGTTTGATGCTGGGGAAGCTAAATGCCTCTTAAATTCTGGGAATTCCACCACTGACTGGTCAAAGGCCAAGTATCAGGGCTGGGGAGGGGATGGGGAAGCATGGGTGCAGGATGGGGAGGGAGGCTGTTTGTTTTGGAAGCATAAAAAGCTTATTTTTACCTTCTGGGGTCTTCCAGCCCCCTCAGGGCTTTCTTCCCAAGGTTTTCCTCATTATCAAATGGGTTTGGGCTGGCTGCAGAGAGCGCCATGTATTTCTGGATTTGTGCTTCTCAGCCTCTTCCCAGCTGGGGCTGAGGTACCAGTGACTCTCCTGCTGTCTCCCCAGAGCCTCTGGAGTTCTTCAATGCCTCCCTGGATGAGTCTCAGAGGGAAGCTGTGTCCTTCTCCCTGGCTCAGAGGGAGCTGGCCATCATCCACGGGCCTCCAGGCACTGGGAAAACCACGACCCTGGTGGAGATCATCCTGCAGGCTGTGCAGCAGGGCCTGAAGGTGAGGCTCACTGCCAGGGCTCTGGTGACAGGGACCACCTCAGGTGGCCACCAGTGAGCACCTCTCCTTGTGTGAAGGCCTCAGAGCAGCCTTGCAGTCATGGGAGTGGGCTACGGGGAAGCTTTACAGGGATTCTTCATCAGGAACTGGGGTGGTACCACAAGGGGAAATGGCTTCAAATGGGAAGAGGGGAAATTTAGGTTGGATATTGGGAAGAAATCCTTCCCTGGGAGGGTGGTAGGGCCCTGGCACAGGCTGCTCAGAGAAGCTGTGGTTGCCCCATCCCTGGAAGTGTCCAGTGCCAGGCTGGATGGGGCTTGGAGCAGCCTGGCCTAGAGAAAGGTGTCCCTGCCCCTGGCAGGGGTGTACTGGATGGGCTTTAAGGTCCCACCCAAACCATTCCAGGTTTCTGTGATTATTTTGCACACTCCTGGGCTTTGTGGCACCCAGAGCAGCTCCTGTTGGATCTGTGCTAATCCAGAGCCTGGCTTGGCTTGCAGGGACCAGGGACTTCCCCACCAGCTCCAGGGAGGTGCTGGCAGAGCTCAGGTTTGGGGTTCACTGGGGACCCTACAGAAGTGCTGCAAAGCAAGGAGGGCATTACCTGTGGTGATGCCAGCGCTTTATTCCCGACAGAAGCTCTCCCTCTGTCTGCTCGGACACCCCCTGCTGCAGCCTGTGGGTGCCCTCAGAGGTGCCAAGGAGTTTGTCCCCGCAGGTGCTGTGCTGTGCCCCGTCCAACGTGGCCGTGGATAACCTGGTGGAGCGGCTGGCCGGCTGCAGGGCGCGGCTGCTGCGGCTGGGCCACCCCGCCCGCCTGCTCCAGCCCATCCAGCAGCACTCCCTGGACGCCGTGCTGGCCCGCGGGGACAACGCCCACATCGTGGCTGACATCAGGAGGGACATCGACCACGCGTGGGTACGGGCCCTGCGCGGGGGCAGCGTGTGCAGCCCGGAGTGATCCCATGAGAAGGGCAGATATCAGGGGGAAGCTCTTCCCTGTGAGGGTGGGGAGGCCCTGGAATGGATGTCTCAAAGAAGCTATGGCTGCCCCGGGGGGAAGCTCTTCCCTGTGAGGGTGGGGAGGCCCTGGAATGGATGTCTCAGAGAAACTATGGCTGCCCCATCCCTGGGAGTGTCCAGGGCCAGGTTAGACAGGGTTTGGAGCAGCCTGGGCTAGTGGAAGGTGTCCCTGCCCTTAGGAGATGATCCATAAGGTCTCTTCTAACCCAAACCGTTTTGAGATTCTCTTATCTTCATGTGCTGGAGGACAGAACTTCCTTCCATGAATCCCTCATGGAAGTGGGAAAATTCCAGTCCCTGCTGCTGTGTGGGGAGCTGCTGCCCCTCACATCACCTGTCTGCCCTGATCCATGCCCTCCTCTTTAGCAGGGAAACATTCCCATCATTAATTCACTTCCTAACAAGCTGTCTGCCTGTCCTGATACTCCCTCCCACTCTCAGCCACTTCAAGTAGAAAGCAGAGCACATTTTAAAATGCATCCTTAATTTCTTCCTTCTCACCCTAATTTTCCTAACATTCCCTTACAACGTAGCTCTGGTACTTGGGGTGAGGATTTGATGCTAATTAGGTTATTTTCTTTCCCTTTTCTGGTGGCAGCACTGTCCAAAAGCCTTTTTTTTTTTTTGCTTCTTAATTTATTTTCCATCTTTCTGACTGGTGATTAGTTTTCATTTTCATCTCCTTGGGAGGAGTGTGTCACAGAAGCTGCCCTTGGCTGCAGAGAGCTCATCTCCAAGGTCCTGACCCATCTTTTCTTCCTCCTGCCTCTGTTTCTCCACTGCCACATTCCCTACTTTTCCCTGGAGCAATTGCTCCATGTTTTGACTCCTCTCTCCTTCCCTTCTCCCCAGCCCACAGAAGGAGCAATAACAGAAAAGAAAAGAAAACCTTGAGGCATTTCCTACTCCTTTGTGCTTCCTTCCCTCACCTGGCTTTGAGATTCTCAGGACCTCAGCTTCTGGATACTCCTTGCCCCAGCAAGGTTTCAGCCCCACAGTACCTGAGAAAGAAATGTAGCACAGATCCAGGGCCAGTCCAGCTCCAGGGATGCTGAGCAGGGTCAGGGAGCAGTCCAGGAGGATGAGGCAGGGAATGCAGGAAAGAAACCAGGCTCACACCATGAGCTGGCCTTAAACAGGCTCCCAGACCAATGAGGGGATGAGAGAGCTCATGTGAGGCAGGTGGGGATGATTAGAGTTGATACTCCTAATCCCTAATTAGGAATGGGTGACATCCAGACTGACCTCATCCTTAGGGCCTGTCATCCCACACCTGGAATTCCTGAACCCATTTTGATGACACCTGACAGACACATGGAGGATTCACAGTTTTAAATACCCATGAATTCAGCCAAAGCAGGGGCCTGAGCTGATCCATGTTAGACCCTGGAAAATGCATCCATCCATCCATGGCATGACTATAGGAACCAGCCTGTCTTACTCTTTTGGCTGCCTAGAAGAGCTTCTGTCTGCATCCTTCCCAAGTCATCAGCCTTACCTCCAGGGAAATAATCCCAATTTCCATCTGGGTTTGCTCAGTGAGCTGTAGCTGAGCTGTGGTCCCATGGCTGCTGCTCTGGCAGTGCTGGTGCCCATTGCTGGTGGGTTGGGGTGGTAGATACATTTAATACCTGCTAAAAAAAGCCCTGGGCCTGTCTGGATGCTGCTCTGGATCCTTTCCAGCAGCTCAGAGAGGCCAGTTTGAGGTGGCAGAGCTGCTGCTGGGGCTTGGGGAGCCCTCCTGCTTCCAGAAGGGCTCTGCTTCCTCAGAACAAGCTAGGACATCCCAGTCCCTCCCCAGCAGAGGAACAAAACCCCTCTTCCCAGACATTCGTCCCTGCTCCATGCCCAGATGTTTTGGCTGATCACAGACACGGTCAGAACTGAGTAGCAGCAGTTGGCTCTATCCAAATTTTTCTCTTTTCTAGGCCAAAACCAAAAAGGCCCAAGACAAGGGAGAGCGCAGCCATTTTCTGGGAGAGATCAAGACCCTGAGGAAGGAGCTGAAGGAGAGAGAAGAGGCTGCCATGGCTGCAGCCCTCAGCCAGGCCAGCGTTGTCCTTGCCACCAACACAGGTGTGACATCCTCCTGCTCATGTTTCCCCTCCCTTTGCCAGCTAAACCACGTGCTCTGCAAGGCAGCTGTCCTGGGATGGCTGGCACACTTGCTCCCAGCTCCTGGGAGCTCAGCAAAGCCTCCCAAACCCCTCCCCAGTGGGATTCTCCCAGCTTCCACTGTGGCACAGGATGTTGCTGAGCACAGAAGATGGATCTGGAAGGGCCCCTGTTAGCTCTGAGTAGGAGCTGGGAGTGCAGTGAGTAAACAAGTGCTGCTGGAGGTGTACAATCTGCTCCCCATTGCATAAATCACATGGGATAGCTTCCCTGCTTGGACCCTTGCCAGGACTGATGAAACCCAACACGTGTTTGCAGAGCCTGCTCCCAGGCTGCATGTGGCTGCTTCTGCACTCACCCAAATGATGTGACACAGGATTTTAGGGAGCAGGTCCAGGTGTCCATCAGGCAGCTGCAGCTGGGAAGGTTTGGCAGGTGTGGAAGGGCTTTACTGGCTCAGGCTTTTCATACTCACAATCTTCAGGTCTGGTTGCACAAAGGGTCATTAGTTGAAAGGAATCATAAATAATTTTAGGTCATAAAACAGCAAGTTACTGGAATGAAGGTTAGTGGACAGATAAATCCTTCCATGTCTTAGTCCCTGGGAGTTGGCCTCTCACTTCTTTTTACTTGCCTGAAAGAAAGAGGGAGATTTCCTTCTCCCAGTAAAACTGGTGTTTTTGTTGATCAGCTGTGATTCTCCCTGGAGCTGGAGCTTCCCAGCCAACTGGGGGTCTGTGCAAGTGGCAAAAGTTGAGTTATGACTGTACAACTCACCAGAGCAAATTCATACAGGCTGGAAAACAGTTTTGGAAGGAAAACAGTGTCTTCGGTGGGAAACTGGAATGTCTGAAGTGATGCAGAGCTGCAGAGGCTCCAGGATTTACAGTGGCAAAGCCAAATCCCTGCTCTCAGAGCTGCAATAGCACAGGAGCTTTGGAAAAAAACATTTCTGCAAATAAAAATCTCCTGGTCTGGGAGACTGGCTTCTTCACCCTGCCCTCCTCCTTTTGCATCCTTCTTCTTTGTGAAGTGCAGGAAGATTTGGATGCCCCTGGAATTCAGATTTCTGAACAATGTATGGATCAATATCAGTGGATCTGGGTTAGAGCAGGATGTCTGTAAGGAGACAAATGTTACAAATGGACTTCTGATGTTAAAAATGAGCCCTTGATGTGGCTGTGTGGTTCCAGTCTCCTTTCCCTCTTCCCAGTGCCACAAGGAGGAGCAGAGCCCATTCCCCCTCTCAGGGTGTCCCTCACTTACCAGACAGGTGAATCCCCAGTCCCTTACCCTCTGAGTGCTGGGCATGAGGAGTTTTGTTGGCACTGGGGGGCAGCAGGAAGGTGGGTGTTCCTTGCTCTGCTCCAGATGAAGCTCCCAGATGGCATCTGGGCTTCACTGCTGTTCCCAAAGCTACTTGGAAGCTTCTGGGCCCAGATGCCAGGGGAAAAAAAAGGACAAAGAGGAGCTGGCAAAAACAAGCCTGACTTACACATATCAATGGATACGTGTTTGGCAGGGCTGAATTCCTACATCTCTGCAAGGAAACATTATTTCACTTACCTCAATCACTATTACAGCTTGTGAGGTTTGTTTCCAGAGCAGGTTCCTCACTCTTCCTTGCTCCCCTGCTCACTTGGGAACCTTCTCCTTCCACCAGGTGCTTCCTCGGACGGCCCCCTGAAGCTGCTGCCTGAAACCCACTTTGACCTGGTGGTGATTGATGAGTGTGCCCAGGCTCTGGAAGCCAGCTGCTGGATCCCTCTGCTGAAGGCTCCCAAGTGCATCCTGGCTGGGGATCACAAGCAGCTTCCCCCCACCATCATCTCCCACAGGTAAAAATCCCAGATCCTCCCTTTCTTTGTGCAGCTTCCGAATCCTGGTGATTGGAGACATTTCATGATGGAGATCTGTGCTGCCTGCAGGCTCTGTGGAATGCATTTGGGCTCATCCTCAGGCTAATCCAAGTCTTTCCTTTAATTCTGCTTCTGTGGTTTCCACATTTATTTATTTAATGTATTAATATGTGAATTGGCCCAGTGAGATGCTGCATTATCGCACACCTCGGGGATTATAAAACCTCTCAGTCCCTACAACGGGGATAATAAGAACAGTTAGTTTGTGGAAAAGATCTGTGGATAGTGCAAATTGCCTGTGCTTCCAGAGGGATGCTGCAAAGAGTACTGAGGAATCTGAGTAATTTAAAACATAAATGTGCTCATGTTTATCTGGTTTAGGCAGCTCCAGATCTGGAATTACTGAACCACAGAAGCAGAAAAATAGGCCTGACTTCATAAACATCCTCTCCTGCTTCCAGAAAATAATGAACAAGACACATATCTGCCACCTCACTTGGATTTTGAACACAGGAAATGAAAGATCCAAGGCAGGCAGCAGCCCCCAGCACACGGCCAAGAGAACAGCAGTCAGGGCCTGCAGCATCCTCTCATTTTACCTCTCTCAGATGCCCAAAAGCTTGCTGTTCTGCAGATCTTGGCAGGTGATAAACACATGCTGAACTGCCTGGAAGTGTCCAGGCTGGTGAGCTCCAAAAGCCTCTCCAGAGCCCTCCACTCCTGGTGTCCTGCTGTTTATTCCCTGGGAATTTGCAGGCTGGCTCTCCATGCCTGGATTTTCCAAGCAAGGTACTTTTTGGAGTAGTATCTTGTTGGTAGCAAGAAGAAATTGGCCATTTGGTCCTTCTAATTTCAGAGTTCTTATTATTTTCTGTGAATAGTGCATAAAGTTCCTCTTTTCCCCCAGAGAAACTTCATGATAGCTCCATAATGCTCCACAGTGCCCATCCAGCTGGATCCACCTCAGCAGCCTCAGCCTGGCTTTTCCCCAGACTGTCAGATTAAGGGCAAAACACAGTAAAAATCCCAGCTCTGTTACTCTGGAACAGGGCTGACACTCAGCTGGTGTCACTTTTGGCTCCCTCTTTTGAGACAAAAGCAGTGTTTCTTCACTCCAGAAACATTATAGCAGCTGTTTTGTTTTTTTTTCTGCTCTGTCACCCTGGCTGCTGCCAGGAGCCTTTTTTTTTTTTTTTTTTTCTGCTCTGTCACCGTGGCTGCTGCCAGGAGCCTTGGCTGGAGCTGGAGGCAGAAAGCTCCTCCTGGATCTCCTCCTGCTCCTGCTTGAGGAGTTGTGCTTTTCTCTCCGTCAGCTTTGACTGGTGGCCCTGGCAGTGCTGGGGGAACATCAGACTCCATGATCTTAAAGATCTTTTCCATCCTGAACAACTGTGATGGAAATAAATGGGATACTGGAGAGCCCTGTTTTGGGCTTTCCACATTCCCTGCAGGCCCAGGAAGCAGCACAGTGGCAGATCTCTTCCACCTCCTTCCGTGGGTATTTCCAGAGCTCCCACAAAGGCCCCAAATCACCTGCCAGCTCCTCTGTGGTTCAGGGGAAGCAAGGAGCTATTTCCAGGGATGATTCATGCGGAGGACTCCAACCCTTCCGCCCACCTTCCCCTTCTCCATTGATGACAGCGGGCCTGGAGTGGGTGGGCTCCTATTTTTGGGGCCATGGGGAAGGGTCTGAAGTTATCTGGGATGAATCCAGGCTGGCAGGAGGCTCGGCTGTTACTACAGCAGAGGAAGTCAGCCCTGCTCAGGCAGGAAGCCTCTGTCCAGCAGCAGGAATGCTGTGGGACTCAGTCCTCCTTGCTGTTACCTGCTTGTTCCTCCATGGAATCAGCATTTACCTGTTCCTACCATCAGTGACCCTGTGAGGCCTAGGGAATGTTTGACAGAGGGTCTGAAGCTGCTCCTCTTCCCTGCTTTCTGACACCCCTGGAGCTGTCCCAGGATGCAGAGGGCATCCCCACACACACCTTCCAGTCCATGCTGGCAAATTCCAGCCCCCTCCAATTCCCCCTCAGCAGCTCCAGCCCAGGCTCACAGGCAGCAGCTTCCACCTTGGAGGTCCTCCTCCTCCTATTTTTCCTTGTCCCTGTGGGCATCTCCATGCCAGGGCACACCCTGCAGTCTGTCAGGAACATTTGTTTGCCTTGGTGGAGCCTTCATTCCATCCTTTTCCCGATGAAATCCTCTCCACATCAGGGCTCTGATGTATTAATTTGGTTTTGCTCCCCTCAGCTGCTGGCAGATGCTTATCAAACCTCTTGCTCTCAACAAACACAGGGATGCTTTGCCATCTTGTTTGTCTGTGGTCAGTCTGGATGTCTGCACCATCCCAAATCCATGTGCTGATTCCCATGGCAGGTCTGAATGGGCTTCCTTTCACTTTGTCACTGAAGTTTCTCTTGGGTTTCTCTGGAGACTCCACAGCTGGAATGTCGTGGTGCACATCCATGAATTAACTCCATTAATGTGGAGTTCCTGAGCTGTGAAAACACAGTGATCTCCTTCTCCAGGCTTTTCCAGCCAAATCCAGTGTGCACTGCAGGGATCAGTCACACCAGCATCCCCTTTCTCAGGGATGGGTAAGAAAAAATATGCCATGGGTGAAGACACAGCCCCAGCCTTCCATGGGAAACAATTCCTGGTTTTCTCTAGTACTGATCATTCTGGGCACGTACAGGGCAGGCTGGCCGAGCACAGCATTTCCTGCAGGCAGAACAAGGTGAAACCATGTTAGCAACAAATCCTGCTTGCTGTGGGCTGGGTTTGGGAATTCTGCCTTTCCCAGCTGTACTTTAGGTACTTTCAAGTAGATATTCCCAAGCATCCTATGCATGGTTCTGTCTGTCCAACCTCTTATCCCAGTTTTATTTCTCTAAAGCAATCAATAGGTGAAAAACATCTGCTCAGGGCACTCAGGATTTTGTTGGCAGAGAAATCAACCACCACAGGAATTAATTGAGTGGTAAAATAACAGAAAGTTATTAACAGGTGAAATATTCCTGAGCAGATTAATTCCTTATTATTAATTCAGCATATAACCTCCTGCGGATCCCTGCGGTGGGAATGCTGCTGGAAGGGTAGGGAACAGCAGCATTCCTGAGGCTTGCTCTGAGCTTTAATGGCTGTTTCAGGCATGTGCTTGCACCTGAGTGCCAACAGCTCTCCCTGCTCAATTTCCTTTCTGTCCAGGACATCCAGGCTCCGTGGGCAGAGAGCAGAGCTGGGAGAATCAAGTTAATTCCTGATGTCTGGAATGCATCCTCCAACCCCACATCTTGCTGTGTCCCCTCATCCCATCTACCCCAGCCCCCCTCTGGCAAACTGCTGCCTCCCATGTCCTGCAGCCCTGTGCATCCAGAGGTTATTCCCCTTGTTTTGCCTGTGTGCTGCATCCTATGATTCAGCGAGGAGGAGAGCTAATAAGGCCCGGCTTCTTGGAAAGAGTTGTCCTTAATTGTCCCTTCTGCAGGTTTAATGACTTGGCAGTCTCTTGTCACATTTCCCAAGTGCCTGTGGTGAGCGTGGCAGGGCTGGCTGGTGCCACAACAATCCGCCTGCTGTGGGGCCGTGTAGCGCTGGAATTCCCCCAGCAGGGATTAGATGTGTGCTGTGCCCCAGAGCTTGATGGAGAGCGTTTTCCTGAGCTGTTCCCTGTCATCATTCCATCATCTTCATGCTGCTTCCCTGTGTCTGGCAGCCACCAGCACCCTCAGTGTCAGCCTCAGTATGAAAAATCTCTGTATGCTCACAGAATCCAAGGGCAACGACTTCATCCTTCTTCCTCAGATGGTGCCTCCCAGCAAACCCTCTGTGAGGCCAGGAGGAAGCAAACAGGCTCCTGAAAGGCTGAATTCTGTAGGAATTTGATTCATTTGTGCCACATATATGAACAAGGAGCGCTGCTGGATGTGATGGGGGTTTAGTGGGTGAAAAAGCAATGAGTGCAGTGCATCCATGCCTCAGTCCAGGGTGAGTGGCCAGGGAAGGATGGAAATGCTGGAGCAGCAGGGGTCTTGATGAAAGCAGCAAGGGTTGGCTGTGTGGGCACCAGGCATTCCAGAATTCGGGGTGAAGGTCTGATCCTATTGCACTGGGTGATGCTGATGCTGTGGCTGAGCTTGCAGTAACACCACTGTAGCCTTACACTGATGGATCACAGAATCATGGAATCACTGAGGCTGAGAATGACTTCCAAGACCACCGAGTCCACCCTGTGATCAATCCCCACCCTGTCAACCAGACCAGAGCACTGAGTTCCACATCCAGTTGCTCCTTGAACACCTCCAGGGTGGTGACTCCAGAGTCCATTGCTTGAGTTACAGGGGCAGGATCCGTGTCCAAGCCTCTCTGAGTCTGTCCCTGACAGTCTGACATACAGACAGCACTGTTGGCACCCGGGTGGAACAGGGGTGACAGTGCCACCCCAGGGGAGCCACACGGAGGTGCTGAGCAGGGCTGGAGCGCGGCTGCTCCCAGAGCATTCCCACTGACACCATCGGCACCCCGTGTGCCGGGAGGGGCTGGCTGAGCCCCATCCCGCCCTGGGGATGGACACTCCCACTCTGAGGTGCTTCTCCGTGCAGGGCGGCGGCCGAGGGGCTGTCCCTGAGCCTGATGGAGCGGCTGGCGGGGCACTACGGGGAGCGGGCGGTGCGGATGCTGACCGTGCAGTACCGCATGCACCGGCACATCATGGAATGGGCGTCCTCCGAGCTCTACGGCGGCCGGCTCAGCGCACACCCCTCCGTGGCACAGCACCTGCTCAGGTGGGTTCCTGCTCTCCACTGCTGCAGGAGCTGAAATGTTCTTTTCATCCCCGTTTGTCCCTTCCCTGCGGAGTTTGCCGCTCCCCCTGAGAGGATTTTCCTGGTTTTGATTCAGCCGTTGTTTCATCGAGGAGACATTACTGGGGGGCTTTGACCTTTTGGTTCTGTAACCAGAAGTGATGCAGAGTTGTCTTCTATGTCCTCCTTTGCTGTGATAATCGTGGAATCCCAGAATTGTTTGGGCTGGATGGCTGGAAGCCCACCCAGTCCCATGCCATAGGCAGGGACACCTTCCACTATACCAGAATGCTCCATATCCCATCCAGCCTGGCTCTTCCAGGGATGGGACAGCCACAGCTTGAGTGGATATTGCTGTAACAGCAGCGTTGGTAACTGGCCCTTTCCCACATACCTTGTGCAGGGACCTGCCAGGTGTCTCTGACACAGAAGAGACCAGCATCCCCTTGTTGCTCATAGACACCGCTGGCTGTGGCCTGTTTGAGCTGGAAGTGGAGGATGAACAGTCCAAGGGGAATCCAGGTACCAGAATGGATGGACTGAGGTGCTCAGCCCACCAGAGGCTTGGCCACATCCCAGAGATGTCTCCCTGGGGAAGGTGGGGTCCCAGAGAGCCTTGCTTAGCTGAGAGATCTTCCCTCCGTAAATCCTCAACCTCCAGGGACTCTGAGCTGTGTTGGAGCTCTGGTGACAGCGTCCAGCTTGTGGGTGGCCTCTCCTGCTGCCGTGTCCTCTTGCAGGGACATTTCTCCGTGCTGAGGGCTGGGACAGCATGGAGAATCCCTGTGGCAGGTGCTTTACAGCAAGGAAGGGCAAATAGCAGCAAGCAGAGCACAGGCCTGTTTTGGGAAGACAGTGGATAAGGCTCAGAATTGCCTCCCAGTCTGCTTCTTTCCATGAAATCCTGTCTGGTTCTTCTGCATGGATTTTCCTAGGACACTGAGTTCTGCTGTTTTTCACCTGAAAAAGTAGATTTCATTACAGAAATTGAGTGCAAAGTCAGGCTGGAAAACACAAGGGCAGTTTTTACCAGTTTAAATATCTTACCTTCTCTTTGACCCCCACCATCATTAGAGTGCCTCATTTTTCCATGCAGCATTCCCAGAGCCCTGCTGAACACAACAGGCTCTTGTGGAGAGCCACAAAGCCTGGTCTGAGAGAACTCAGGGATTTGAAGCAGAGGATTAGAGGCACATATTCCCAAATTTGGGAGGCAGCCTTTTGGCACAGCTCACTGTAGAGTCTTGATGTTTATTGCTGTGTTTTGCTGCAAAGCAGAAGCCTGGCCAATGAACCATGAAAAAATTCATACAGGATTTCATTTTCCCCCTTAGATCTCTCTGAACCAGGCACCATTTTGGATAAGCAGTTCATGGCAGCCTTGCCTGCTGTTTTGGGGGAGGTGGGCGCATTCCTCTGGCCTCTGTCCCCTGTCACACACACTCTGTTCCTGTCCCAGGGGAGGTCCAGCTGGTGGGGATGCACGTCCAGGCCTTGGTGGACGCTGGTGTGAAAGCCAAGGACATCGCTGTGGTGGCCCCCTACAACCTCCAGGTGAGCTGTCCCTGTGCTGGCATCCCCCCTGTCCCTGCACACAGAGCACCACAAGACCCCAGAGACCCGCAGAGCCAAATTTAACCAGCATTTGGGACCAACTCCTGCACCTCTGAGCAGCCTGGGGCCATGGAGGTGTTCCACTCACAGCCTCAGGAGATGCTCATCCTTGTGGGTTTGGGAGGGAGGGATTTCCCCCCAAACCCTGCCATTTTAATCCTTTTCACCCATGTATTTCCTTTAAAAGCTACCCTTGGCCTGTTTCTCAGGTGGACATGCTCCGACAGCACCTCTGCCACAGCCACCCCGAGCTGGAAATTAAATCAGTGGATGGTTTCCAGGGAAGGGAGAAGGAGGCAGTGATCCTGTCCTTTGTCAGATCCAACAGGAAAGGTAAGACCTGGCTGCTGGAGCGTTGCTCCCCTGGGAACGAGGAGGAAGTCGTGTAGCCAAGTGCTGTGGTTTAATTGCAGTGCTCTAACATGTGGCTCTGGATGGATTTACTGGCAAACCCCCCCTTTTCAGGCTTTTTTGTTTAATTAATGAATATATGTGCTGTCAGGGCTGCAGAGGAGGCTCCCGTGCTACAGCAGGTCCAGGACTGATCACTTGGAAGGCTCCCTGGCCCCTGAGGCTTCAGAAATTATTTAAACCAGCACCCTAAGAATGTCACATTTCATTAGCCCCACTTTTAGGGGAGTTGGGGGGTAATTTCTTGGCTTTTGAGCCCATTTTGGGTGAGTTCCCTGCAGAAAGTGAGCAGGAGCTGGCATCCCAATCCATGCACGGAAAATGCTGCTTTGGGGAGCAAAATCTAGAGCGGAAAATCAAGTTCTTTGCTATCAGCAGCTGCAGTGGAAGTTAATAGCTGGAAAAAAGCTGCTGCCCTGGGGGCAAGGCTCCTGTGCAAGGAACTGAAAGGTTTGATGGAGTTGGCTCAGCAGGATTGCTCTGTGATCACCTCTGTTCCATGCTGGGATCAATTCCCTTTCCAAACCCACGGTCCTGTGACCCTACCTGTGCTGCTGGAGGTGAAATGCTGAGGGCTGGAACGGGGCAAAAAAGGGGGAAATATACAAAGAAGGAGGAGATGCCTCTTTTTCCAAGCCTAGAGGAGGAAAAGCAGCCTTGTGGGGAGAATGGAGGTGGGGACAGCACTAAGAATAGTCCTGATCCAGGAGTGACTCACCCCTGTGCTGGAGGGAGCTGGTGGCCCTGGGAGGGTGAGTGTCCCACAGCCCCTTCTCCTGCACAGGGAGAGGCCAAAGCTCAGGTGTGGGGCAGAAATTGCTTTTTTTGGGACACAGGGAGGCTTCTCCTTGACCTGTCCCTCTGCAGCCATTCCTGATCCAGCAGGAAACCTTCATTTAAGAGGAAATATTTCCCTCTGAGGATGCTGAGGTCCTGGCACAGCTTGCCCAGAGAAGCTGTGGCTGCCCCATCCCTAGAAATGTCCATGGCCAGGTTGGATAGGGCTTGGAGTCTGGGATAATGGAAGGTGTCTCTGGCAGGGGGTGGAACTGGATGGGCCTTAAGGTCCTTCCCGACCCAAACCATTCCAGGATTCAGAGTTGGATTTGCCCCTGCAGCTGGGTTAAACCTCATCAGAGAAACTGGGAATTGTTCTCCGAGCTGCAGAGCAGGGAGAGGGGCTCCCCCTCAGCCTGCCCCTCAAAGGCAGCACAAATGAGGCTGCTGAGGCAGAGCCAGGCTGGGCACTGCTCTGGCAGAGGCATTAATCTCTTCCTGCCTGGCCTCCTCGCTGTTCCCTGGAGCTGGGAGCTCGCAGCCACCCACGCTCCGCTCTCGCTGCCTGATCCTGCCTGAGTCATCCCAGCACTGCCGGCTCTCATGCTGTCTGTGAGCAGAGCAAAACCTCCCTGAGTTCCCAAATGGCTGTTCCTACAGACCTCAGGGAATTTGGGAGCAGGGGGGAGCTCTGTAGGACAGGGGGGAGCTCTTCACCTGCAGTCCCTCCTCTGTTGCAAGGTGAGCCTTTTCCACACTGCTCCATCTTGTGTTTGCTCCCAGCTCCAAGCTGAGCTTGTGTCCTGGGCCAGGCAGGGAGACATTTCCCCTTTCTGTGAGCCTTCCATCCTCTTCCCAATGCCAGGAGCTCAGTGTGGAGCCTGTGCAACACAGCTAGGGAGAGGAACAGCTGTGAGCGGAGCCCCATAAAAGCCCACTCTCACCCTCCAGCCAAAAATTCCTTGGACCAAACCCCTGCTTGGAGGAGGTGGGGTCCCCTTACCTGTCCGGGTCCCTGTCCCCTCTGGCATCCCTTCCCTGCTGTTTCCCCAGGTGAGGTGGGCTTCCTGGCCGAGGAGCGGCGGATCAACGTGGCGGTGACGCGGGCGCGGCGCCAGGTGGCCGTGGTGTGTGACAGCCACACCGTGGGCAGCCGCCCCTTCCTGCGGCGCCTGCTGGACCACCTGTCCCAGCACGGCCTCGTGCGCTCCGCCTTCGAGTACCTGGATGACCTCGTGCCCCAAAACTACCCCGGGGAGGGAGGGGCACAGCGCCAGCAGGGCCCCAAACCACCGGGCCCCAAAGCGCGGCCGGCTCCGGCTGGGAAGCTCAAGGCGGCGGCAGCCGGAGCGGGGAGCCAGAAACCGGGAGCACGGAGCTCCCCGAGCGCTGCCGCAGCTGGGAGGGACGGCTCAGGGTCAAAGGAGGGTGGGGACAGGTTCAGGGCCATGCTGGTGGCCTTCCTGGCGAGCAGCGAGGCGCAGCTGGATTTCCCGACATCCCTGAATTCCCACGAGAGGATGCTGGTCCATGTGCTGGCAGAGGAGTACAGGCTGCAGCACCTGAGCTCCGGGGAGGGCCGGGACAGGTACATCAGCGTCCGCAAGAGACTCCCCAAGCAGCCCCCGCTGCCCTCTGAGGCCCCGCTGCCCTCCCAGCCCCTTCCTGAGCCCCTTCCCGAGCCTCAGCATCCCCACGGGAACATCCCTGAGCCTGCGGAACCGGGGGAAAGCAGCGAGGGCTCGGGAAAAGTGGACCTGAAATCCCTGCACTTGGAGAGAGTCCAGAGGGAGAAAGCCAGGCGGGAGGAGGCAGCCAGGAAGGTGCAGGAGCCCAAGAGTGGCAAAAGGAAAAAGGACAAGAGTGAAGCCAAAGGTGGGTGAAGCTTTTTGTAACCAGCACAATTAATGCTCTTCCTTGAATGGATCTTAATCCTGGTGGGTTTGTTCCAGACTTTGGGATTTGGGTGTGGAACATGTGGCTCTTGGAAAGCTACAGGGAGGTGGGAACTGGCTGCAGCATCCAGGCAGAGGGTTTTGGATACCTGGAGGTACATTCTGTAAGTGAGAGGAAAAACACTGGAGACCCTTTCCCAGGAGAGTCTCAGGAATCACATGGGAGGCTCCCAAGAATGGGGAGAGGAGCTGAGGGGAGTACCTGGCCCACACGGAAGGATGTAAAGGCAGAGGCTGCCCTGTGGCTGCAGGAGGGTGGGTTTGTTCCCAGGCCCCAACCCAGGTGTGTGCTCACCTTTCCCAGGAAAACCGGCCATCGGGAGCGCAGCCGGAGAGGATTTCGACGCTCTGATCTCCGCTGCCATGGAAGCTGACAGGACCTGTGGCTTCTCCCGCTGCAAGGCCTCTGTCACCACCCTGGGCCAGCTCTGCCACCACTGCCAGCGGCTCTTCTGCCTCAGCCACCACATCCCCGAGGTAAGGAGGGGCAGGACAGGCTCAGCCTGGGAATTTTCCCTGTGGAGCTCCCCCGGCAGGGTTTCCTTGCAGGGAGTTTGAGCAGAGCCCTCCCTGTCAGAGCCTGTGCTGAGCTCGGGTGCACGGGGCTGGCAGGTGCTGACACCTGGGCTCTGCTCACCTCTTCCTGAGGGCTTTTCTGTTTTCCTCCCATTTTGTGCCCTTCTTTACCATTTTCTGGCACTTACACTCTGGGGCCCTGTGGATAAAGTGAGGCAGAGAGCAGAAATGGAAAAGCACACGTTTCAGGCTGAAGTGAACCTGGACTCAATTCCCAGCTCTTTGCACGTTCCCTCTGCATTCTGAGGATGATCCCAGCCCTTTGCAGATTGTCTCTGCATCCTGGGGACAGGTCAGGCACGGTGCAGTGCTGCCTGGCCAGCAATTCAGAATTCCCTGTGTCCTTGTTCCTCACCCTGTGGAACCCCCGGGAGCTCAGCAGCCCTATAAATCCTTGGCAAGCTTTTCCCTCTGTCAAGAGCTATCTGTTTCCATGGCAAGGAATACTTGTATTTATGGTCACTCACATCCAGGGGGATGGAGATTTATTCCCTGAAGAATGGCCTCTCCCTGCTGAATTGTAACAAAGCTGCAACAATTGTGGGGATTCAAATCCATGTCAGTCCCAGGAAGGGCTGTCACAGCTCTGAGGGAACAGGCTGGGAACTCACTCCATGGAAACATAAATGACTTTGGGATGGGCCAAGAAAAGGGATCGGATTTTAGGATCTCACCTGAGAGGGATAATTCCAGTGTTGGACTTAGCTCATTAAAGCATCAGATTGATGGCTAAAAACCATCTCCCATTCCCCAAAACTCCTTTCCCAGTTCACTGGAAATGAGGTGGAAGGAGCCACTTGAACCATCCCAAAGGATGATTTACCTGGTATTCAGAGCCCAGGACCTGGATCTTTATATTTCATTCTGTGTGAGAGGAGCTATAAAAAATGATTTAATAAAACACAAAATAATAAACATTAATTTTAAACAATAAGTATAAGAATAAATCTATAAAAATATAGCATCAAAATATAAAATGAAACTAAATCAAAATAAAATGAAAATAAATAGAATAGTAAACAATGATAATGAATTTAAGTTATAAAAATATGTAAGTATATAAATTAATATAACATCACAATAATATAATAATATATAAGGTAATGATAATAATGGCTGTAAATGATGGGAGGTGATTTTAGGGGGATGCAAAGCAGGCCCAAAAGGAATTCCAGGCTCAAGGAGTGACAGCCCCTGGCTCCCACGTGGGTGATCCGTGCCCCCGTGCCCGTTCTCTCCGCAGGTCCATGGCTGTGGGGAGAAGGCCAAGGCGCAGGCACGGCAGCGGATCAGCCGGGAAGGGATCCTGTACCCCGGGAGCGGCTCCAAGGACAAATCCCTGGATCCCGCCAGGCGAGCCCACCTCCAGCGGCGCCTGGACCAGAAGCTCAGTGAGCTGACGAGCCAGAGGAAGGGCAAAAAGAAAGACAAGGAGAAATGAGGGACCCGAATCCTGCTTTTTTAACCTCAAAGCCATAGCTCAGCCCCACCAGGGCAAAGCTGCTGTGCTGGGCCTGTGTGGAATAGGGGGCTCCATGTGTGGAATAGGGGGCTCCATTGTGGGGGGAAAACCTGGAGCTGGGAGCCTTCCCGAGGTGCAGGGCCGAGGCAGGGGAGGGAGAGCTGCTGCATTGTCCTGGTTATCCGTATGGACACGGTGATGGATGCACTCAGGGGCCAGAGCACGCTGGTAAAACGGGCATTAAACACCCAAAGCTGTCACTGTCACATCGGTCCCTGCGGCAGCACATGATGGATGCCCGGGAACAGGAACGTGGGAGGCATGGAAAACCCTGGGTGACCCTGTGCTCCAGGGAGGATGGCTGAGGAAACGGATGTGTCCCAGCCCAGCGATCCCCTGGCTCTGCTCAGAGCTGGAGGGACCCAGCCTGAGCACACTGCAGCCATTCCCTCCCCACCTGGGCCAGGGGCTCAGCAGGGGACTCAGCCCTGCTCCAGGTGTGCCTGGGGATGGGAATGGAGATGGAGAAAGGGAGGCCTCCAGCCCAAACGGTGGTGGCACCACAAGGAGCTGCTCCAGCACATGGAACCATTTCCCTGGGAGAGCCTTCCTGTGACACTGGGAGGTCTCTCCCTCCTTACTGCTGCCTGTCCCTTCCCAGATCTGTCCTGCCCTTCCCACAGAGCTCCTTGGAGGCTGATTCCCACTGGGAAAGCCCACAGTGACAGCAGGTGCAACCACGTGAGCTTTGCAGGTGGGAGGGATCCTGGTGTCCATCCTGGACATTTTCCTAATCCTTCACACAGGGTCCATCTATCCCACCCCCAAAATAGCTCCAGCAGCATTTTTTGTCCCCAGGATGAAGGAGAAGTTGCAAAGGTGCCTCCAAATAGGAATGGCTGGAGAGGAGCACTTTAAAAATGCCTAACCCACATATTCCCCATTCTTTTGGAGCTAAACATCACAGATTCCAGCACCTGTGGAAGTCACTCACCTCATCCCAAGTAAAGCTCAGCAGATGGCAGGAGCTGCCAGACAGCCAAGGATTTCTGTGTCCATCTCTTCCCAAATACTTGGCTGGGATAGCTAATAAGCAAATTTTCCCCCAAACCTCGTGGGCTGTGAGTACTGGCTGTGAACAACTTCCCACAAAAACTTCCTCGCCCCATCGGAAACCTCATCCTTCAAAACCTTCAAACCCCTCCATCCTCGGCTCGTGCCTTGGTGCTGTGCATCACCCATGGAGGGATGGCACTGGCTCCCCTGGCAGCAGGTGGAACAGGGAGAAGTGGGGAGGAGGAAGTGTGAGCCAGGGGAATCTGGACATCAGTGAGTGGAGACGGGCAGGGGGAGGAGCCAGAGCAGAGGGGGATGATGGAACAGGGACATCACAGCCGTGTCCCAAAGGGAAGGTCAGGCAGCACAGATGGGAAGGCAAAAGTGCCACCAGCTCAGGGGATAACTCACCTTGGAGTTACTTTTTAGTCAGGGAAAAACAGATAAATGGCTCATTCACAGCTTTTTTCCCTGCTCAGATCATTCAAGCAGCCACATCCCAGCCCATGCTCATCCCATGGTGCCAATTCCACGGCACAGAGTCCCAGACACCCCCAGATTTCCCAGCCTGGCTTCTCACCAGCATCCTGCAGGCAGGGAAAAGCCAAGGCTCCAGGCAAGGAGGGATGTGGCCCCAGTGCATCCTCTGCTCTCCAGCCTGTGCCATGAGGGGCTCCATCACCCTCCACAAACCAATGTGGGAATTAGCTCCCAAAAATCCCAAACCTGGCTTGGGCCAGAGCCCACCAGCAGACAGGATCCACACAGGCTTTTCCTCTGCCTTCCTTCTGAAACAGGAGTTGGGCTTAAAAATTATAAAATGAGGGACTTTTCTCACTTGCCTTGGGCCACAAGGCCAAAATGTTCCTCTCTATGCCCGAATCCTGGATAAAATGAGTTCTAGGGTAAGTCACAGCCCAAGTCCAGGATTAGGGGCTGGAGAAAACAACCCCCAGTTGTGAGAGTTGTGTTAAGTAGCAGGAATTTGGAGTGCTGTCCTGAGCACTCTGAGGGAATTTGGGTTGGAAAAGTGGCTGGGGTGGGAAAAGCTGCCCCTGGTCCTACTGGACCTTTAGGGGATGATTCCCAGCATGGATCTGACCTCAAACCCAAGAGGTTGGAAACCAAGTGGTTGGAAACCAATCCCAGGCAGTGGAGATGGGCAGGGATTCACTGTGTGGGGGAACAGATGGGAGGAGAAGCCGTATGTAACAATTGATTTTCTGCTGTTATTGCTCCCTCTTTCCATTCTCACTGGAAACATTCCAACCCTGGCACAGCGCACCAAAGTCACTACAAAAGATCCCCTCAGGATCACCACCCACGCCAGGCTGGCTTTTGTCACTGCCCTCACGATTCCCACCCAAAATCCACCTTCCAAAGGAATCCCCCCCTCTCCCTCCCTCAGAGTCCCCGTCTGAGGATTCCGTGGATTTCGAGGCCGTTGGGAGCACGCGGAACGCTCGGGAGCCGCGGTTTGGGGGCGTTCCTGCTGCTTTTGGTCCATTTGGCTCCTTCCTGGCAGCTCTGGCCCAGCGCATGCGGGGGTGACCCGGAACGTGCCCACGGAGCCGCTCTCTCCATGCTCCGGGTGTTCTGGGCCCCTCGGCAGCTCGGCCTTGTGGGTGTCACCGAGTCCCTGCTGCGGGCCCGCTGTCCCCAGGATCCGGCCTAGTTCCTGCGGAGCGGGTGCCACATGGAGACGGGCTTGCGGAGCGTGGCCAGCATCTGGTTCCAGTGCGTGGTGCCCATGCCGCTGGCCGCCGGCCCGATGAGCACGTGGCCCGTGTTGTCACCGCGCCCGTCCTCGCCGCTCTCGGCCACCGTCACGCGCAGGGACAGCTCCTGGCGGGCGCGGGGCTGTCACCACACACGCACTCCCAGCCAGACGCGTGTCCCTGTGCCCTCTCCATGGGACGTGCACCCACGAGGCCAGCTCATCCGTGCATCACCACCCAGCCCGCCATACCCCACGTACACACGGCCCTGTGTGCCCCCACCCTGCTCAAACCCACCCCCTATCCTTGAAAGTCCCTCAAATCCCTAAATACCCACCCACCACACTTACACATCCTCCTCTTTTTACCCCACATCCCCATAACCCATCTTTGCCCTGTCCACAGACCTGTGCACCCTGCTGTATCCCAACCCACACATCCATATCCTCCCCAAGAGTCCCACCCCACACACATCCCCCCTCCAGCAGCCATTTGCACACATCCACACCTCTCCAAACAGCTCCCACACATCCACATACCCCACAGCAGCCCCCACACATCCACATACCCCACAGCAGCCCCCACACATCCATCCCAACCAGACCCACACACACCCACAGCTCCCAGGATCACCCCACAGAACCCCACACCCCCAGGTGCTCCCCACTAGTGGGTTTGGGGAGCCTGAGGAGCACTGGGATGTGCCCCCCTCCCCTGCCCCCCAGGCTGCGCCAGACCTGGAGCACGATGGCGGGCACGGAGAAGATCATGGCCTCGTTGAACACGGGGTTGGTGTCTCCCCTCTTCACTGCTGTCTTCTTCTTGCTGATCTTCCTCCCGTCCTGCAGCAGGTACACCTTGACGAAGGGATCTGCTCGGAGGGCAGGAGAGGGATCAGTCCCACGTGTCCCCAGCGGTGTGGAGAAAGTGGGGGGACCCTTTCTGGCGGCCCTTCCCAGCAGGTCTGTCCTCACAGGGAGCCACTCCCGTGTAGCAAATGGGATGAATCAGGACAAACCCCACCTTGCAGCCCCCCTCACCTGCAGTCACCTTCCCATTGCTCCACACCAGGTTCTTGGCTTTGACCACCACCACCGTGAGCCGCTCGGCCGTGGGCAGGTAACTCAGGGAGAGCAGGATCTCCCCCACCGTGTCCACCGCCTGTGGGACACGACAGTCAGCACACAACGTCCCAAAACCCAGCTGGGAGACGGGACGCTCCTGGCTCACCTTGTTGGTGTCCTGCAGGTAGAGCCAGGCGTTGAAGGGGCGCGTGGCCAGGTCCAGGTCGGAGAGCTTGAGCTCGGCCACGCCGGTGCTGACGCTGCGCTCGTCCTCGTCCACGCCGAAGACGGAGAAGCGCAGGCTGTTCTCCTCCAGCGCCGCCGGATCCAGCGGCACCGAGAAGCGCTCGTCGAAGGCCACGGAGTAGGAGCTCCTCTGGATCTGCCATGGGAAGGGGGGATAGCCCTGGCACCCCTGGGGCTTGGGGCTGCATCCCTGCTCTGCCCCATCTCGTGGGGATTGCGGGGAGGCATCCCCAGGGCATGCCCCATCCATTTGGGATGATTTATTCCCAACCTGACTGCAGCAACTGCTCAGCTTGGGTGAAAGTCAGGGCTGTGACCTGCCCCAGTGCCTGTTAATGCTGTTAATTAGAGAATCAGCGTTGGCTCTGTGCTCCCAGATACATCCCAAGCCCCTGGGAGTGTGGATGCACATCCAGCTTGGCCATATCACACAACGGGATTTATGGCTACAAGGTGTAACCCCCAGCCCTTCTCCAAGCAGAACCAACTCCTGAAAGTGCCCAGTGGGAATGGAGCTGTTTGGCTGACATTGTTCCTGTGTCAGGTCATTCCCTGGGAGCAGAGGCAGCAGCAGCTCCCATGGCTCATCCTGCTGGTGCTGATCCCAAAGAACTGGCTGAGGGGAAATGCTCTGAAGTCATGGATTTAGGGATTTTTCCCCCCTACTCCAGCCCTGTTTCAGCACCCAAGATGTCACAGGCAAACCAGGGGTTTGTCCCGTGGGATGGAAAGCTGTAGCCCTGGATAGCATTGGAGCAAAGTGGGACCACCAGCTCCCCAAAGCCACCCAAATCTGGGTGCAGTACGGACCTCTCTGTGGGGCTCTGTCACCCCAAAAGCCCCCCAGGAGAGGGTCCATCTCCTCCAAGGACTCTCTCCTGTCTCTGTCTGCTCCTAGCCCTGCTCCATCCCTGGGATAAAGGACACAAAAGCAGCACCTGCCCTTCCTGCCTTCTTAGTCCATGCTCTCCCACTAGATACCACCAACCTCCAGAGTCCCCAGGGGAATGAAGTTCCTCTTTGTGAAGAGCAGATTTTAAAGCCCTACAGATTTTACAGACTGTCTGTCTGCAGCCCACGCTGCATTTTGGGAGCTCTGGATCAAGTACAACCAAACAGGAGCTGCTATTTAAAAACCCTCCAGAAGCACTGGGGAAAAAAGTGGCTGGGCCTTTATCCATGGCCTTGGGGCAGCCGAGGAGGTAAATTGTGCTGGTGAATTATAAATAATGACACTAAATAATAAATATCTCCAGAGCATAAATAAAGAGTCAGAGATTTGGATGGAAAAATGGTCTAAAAGGGCACTGTGGAAATATTTTGGAGGCAGCAGCCAGTTTGTGGGGATGGAGGCACCTCCACCCCAGTGGAGAGGTGCCTCAATGGGGTGCAAATTCCCACTCCTTGTTGGCATATCCTGATTAAACCAAACTGACTCTGCAATAGAGGAGCTGCT
Organism: Pyrgilauda ruficollis; assembly: GCF_017590135.1. Lineage (NCBI taxonomy): Eukaryota > Metazoa > Chordata > Aves > Passeriformes > Passeridae > Pyrgilauda > Pyrgilauda ruficollis. Next base: position 573,095 of record NW_024517762.1, on the reverse strand, counting down.
AGAAGAAAACTGAGGCTCCTGCTTTCCAAAAGCAGCTTTTGAGGCACTTAAAAAGGGAGGTTTTGCACCAGATCCAACCCTGATTGTGGCTGTCAGTGCTGCCACATGGATTTTCCACTGCCGTGTCCTTTGTGAGGAGGGAAAAGCGTTGGGGCTGCTGTGGGGACTCAGGGGACTGTGGGGCATGGGAAGACACCAGCAGCACCTGCCCAAACTGCCACTGCCACCCAAATCCCACCCCAGGCCCCTTCCTCCACGTGCCACAGCATCCTTTCCCCAGCAGGGTCAGCCAAGCAGGAAAACTTGCCACCAGCCACACGCGGAGATGACAAAGTCAGCCCAAATCCCAGCCAAGGGGAGACATTCCTGCCTCTGCCGAGTTTCTGATGTGCAAACCCTCAAAGTCCTCTGCCAATCCAGAGCTCTCTGCTCCCAAATCCCATCACTGCTGTGGGGAGCTGAGACCCACCCCAAAACCTCATATCAACCACATCCAGCCTGGAATTTCATGCACCCAAACCCCACGACTGCCTTGGGGAGCTGATATCCCCCAAATCCTGTGCCAGCCATTCCTGATCCGGGCATGCCTGTGGCTCCCTGCTCCCAAACCCCACCACTTCCTTGAGGAATGAGGCCAGGGAACGCTGCTGCCCAAAACCCCGGGACAACCCAGGTGTGCACAGGGCTCTGGGGGGCTCTGGCTGGGGAGGGGGGGCTCACCCGGGAGATGCCGACGATCTGCTCGGCCGGGAGGAGGCTGATCCGCATGAAGCAGGACTCGAAGCGCGCGTCCTCCTTCTCCAGCAGGTCCTTGCCCTGCAGCAGCGTGACGTGCAGGGCGGCCGCCCTCCCGTCGTACTCCATGGACACCTCCACCTGCCCCACCGTGAAATCCTGCCCGAAGTTGTTCCCGATGGACGAGATGGAGTTGAGGGAGTCGGCCGAGATGGATTTCCGCAGGGGGCCGTAGTGGGCCAGGCCCAGGTCTCTGCCCATCAGCTCCAGGCTGCCCAGCTCCTGGATGCTCTCCAAGGTGTCCTCTGCCCTCAGGCTGCTCTTTCGGGATGAAGAGCTCCGGCCTGGTGCCCGCTGGGAGCCCGGGGCCAGCCCTCGCTGCCAGGGAAAGGAGAGCAGGCGCTGCCATCCATCCCATTCCACCCCATCCCTCCGTGCCGAGCCGGACAGCTGGGCTTCTCCGGCGCCTCCTTGGATGCATCCCGGCCCCTGCCTGGCCTCAAGCTGCCGCGGCAGCGAGCCCAGAGCTTCCCGCAGCTCCCAGCTCCAGCGATCCCCCCAAAAAGCTCTAGCAGCACCAGGTTGCTGCCTGTGGCTGTTCCACCCCGCGAGGAGATCCAGGAGACATTCCCAGCCCTCCAGCATCCCGCAAAGGGAAGGAGACAGACGCGGCTTCCCCCCTTACCTTGTTCCTGATGTCCGGGCACGCCGCTCCGTACTTCTGCTCCAGGTACCGGTAGTCATAGTTCGGGAAGGGGGAAGGGGCCGGGTAGCTCCCGGAGCGCCACAGCTTCCACAGGTTGATGGCTGCGATTCCCAGCAGCGCCAAGGCGCCGGCGGCGTAGAGCCCGATCTCCCACCGCGGCGGGCTGGAGGCCACTGCAGGGGACAGGGGGCTCCGTGAGCTGGTGACAGCCCCGGGAAGGAGCTGGTGACAGCCCCGGGAAGGAGCTGGTGACAGCCCCGGGAAGGAGCCTTCAGCCTCGGCTGCTTCCACGCCGGGAACTTGGCTCCAAGCTCCGAGGATGGGATGGGCCGGGGAGCGGACAAACCGCAGCTCCCACCCGGCTGGCTGCAAAGGGGTCGGGCAGAGGCTCTGCCAGCCAAAAAACGACAGCCCCGGCTCGGCTTTCCCGGGAGACGAAGTTCTCCCGTGTCCCAGCCCCGCTTCCCAGCGAGTGGCTGTGTCACCCCCCAGGTGCCGGGGGTGCCTTTGCTCTGTCCCACTGACAGATGTGCCCAGCGCACATCTGCATCGCCCTCGGCCCGGCTGCTGCCCGGGGATGCCAGGAAAAGCCGGGAGAAGGGAAAAACCAAACGGAAAAGCTGCTGGAAAGCGGCAGAGCCCCGCGGGTGCCGCCGGAGCGGGCGGGGAGGGAGCGGCGGGCTCGGCTGCGAGCGGATCGTGCTGCATTGCAGCAGCCTCCATCGCCGCCGCGCCGAACCGGCACCGAGCGCCCCGAGCCGCACGGAGAACGGGAGAAGAGAGGATTCCTCATCCCGGAGCGCTGCCGCCGAGTCCTCCGGCACCGCCAGGCCGCAGCGCTCCCTCCTTCGGAGCCGGAAAAAGCCCAAAGCCAGGCTGAACTCCCACATGGCATCCGAGCGCAGGGACAACCTGCTGCTCTCCCCCCAGCCCTCCTCCAGCCGGAACAGCAGGAGGAACAGAGTATTCCCAGCCAAAGCTGGGAATTGGATGGCGGGAGCAGCCCACAGGGGTCTCCGAGGTTAAACATTGGGATGGGACCCGGGTCCTGCTTCATCCAAACCCCCAAAGGGCTCTGCTCTATCCCTGCATCCCGGCCAAGGATGCTGTGGGAAGCAGCTGGAGGCTTCCCGTGCCAGAGCTCCCAGGCTCCTGCTGTGGTGGAGGGGCAAAATTGGGAATGAAAATAAAAATAGCAGAATAGTCTTTTACTGGCTCCTGCCTCTGAGGAACTCCAAGTGCAAATCCCAGCTGAACTGGAACCTGCTTCCCCCTCATTCCTGCCGGTTTCTGAGGGCTGAGCACTCATGTTGGAAAACTTGGAGGTTTTAAGGGTTTTACCCTCGCTTTAGGGAAAAAAATCTAGCTGGCACACGGAGCAGAGGGTTCTCCCCATGGAAAGCAGCGAGGACCAGCCAACCCTCCCCAAAACAACCTCGGTGTGGGCACCAGCAGCTCTGCCCCAAACCCTTCCCAGCTCCCTGGGGAGGACTCACCACTGAAGCGGGATCTGCTCACGTGCCCAGTGTCCATGGCAAACGCTCCCTGCGAGGGGACAGCCTGGAATGCGCGAGACACAGCGTTAGCACGAAGGGGGAGAACCCAAAAACCGAACGCCTTGTGATTTTCCAGCAGGGACGCTCCATCACTTCTCCCCCTCCATCGCTCCCGGCCTTGGCTCCCCTCGCAGGCGCTGAGCAAACGCGCTGAAGCCTCTCAGCCACCGGCAGGAGCTGAAGGAGGGACTGGAGCCCTCGGGAAGGGGCAGAGCCGCTCCATTTACCACGGCAGCCTTTAAACAGGCCACATTCCCAACCTCTCTGGGTGCGGAATCCCCCCTCCAGGAGCCCTCAAAGCCCTTTGCTGATTTTCCAGCTGAAATCTTCCTTTGCCTCCTGCAGTTTCCCAGCCTCTCCCGAGGCTTTGCCCTGGGCCCAGCCGAGGAGGGGCAGCCCCATTCTCCCATTTTGGGGTCACTGTGGGGTTTAGGGGATGTTCTTCCCCAGGAATCAGCTCCTGCAGTAGGAAAGCCCTGTTGCCTTCCCCCTCAAAAGGGGTTTTTCCCAGTCAAGTCGAAAGGAAGCTGCTCTCCCAGGCAGATCCCAGCACAGGCACCATGGATGCTGAGGGGGATTTATCCAAGCCAGCTACTCCTGCTATGAAAAGGGGAGTTTGGGATCTCCAAAAACACCCACAAGCAAATCCAACGGGAACTGACCAGCACCCCCTGTTCCCTGGCATCCATGCCAGGGAATCACAGACCATGGAGAGCTGGTGAGAACCCCCTGGGGCCACAACCTCAGCACTGCACCTAAACCCCCCCACACCTCCCTGAGAGCCCCCCAGCCCTTCTCCAGAATTCCCAAAGCCCGCTCAGAGCTGGACTGGCCTCAGCCAGAGGGTTCTGCAATGTTTGGGCCCCACCTTCCAGCTCCCTTGGGTGCTCTCACGCACTGGGTGGGGGTGATCAACTCCCCCCAAAACCATCCAGGCTTGCATTTTAACAGGCAAAAGTGGGAATTTCATGGCATGGAATATCAGCTGTGCTGGCCTGGCCCCCTCTGCAGGGATACGTGGTCCATCCTTGGGATGGAGATGGAGGAAGGGGAGCCCTGAATGTACCCCAAAGTGACAGGGATGCCAGGATGGGGCTGGGAGATGCCCAGGTCCTCCCCACCTCCCCCCTCTGGCACAAATCTCCTGTGCAATGGATAAAACAGTCCTGCCCTGGCTGGGAACGTGCTGAGCTCATGCCATGGGCTCAGCTCAGCTCAAGGCCCACTTTGTTGTTGAGTGCTGAAAACTGACATCTTAACAGAGCAACATGATGGAAATTTAGCCTAAACTGCCTCTTTTTCTGCCCCAAAAAGCCCCTGTGCCCAAGCAAGGTGCTCTGATCCTCTCCCTGCTTCCCAGTTATTTTTAATATGAGAACTGCAAAGTTTTCAGGACTGACTTTCCCTGCAGGAGGACAAACATCCCCTTTAAACCCCCTTCATCTCTTCCCAATTTCTTCTGGAAATTAGAAGGAATTTCTAGTTTTTGTTTCCTTTCAGAGCTTCTCTCCCCAAAACCTCCCTCTCTAATGAGCTCTAAGCAGCAAGTTAAGCAGATTTCCAAGGCATCACCTGGAAAGAGACTGCAGTGCTCAGCACTGGGATGAAACCCAGAGGTATTTTCCTATTAGGAAAACAGCATCAATCACTCCTGAGCGAGGAAACGGGGGTGGAGGTGCTCGGGGAAGGATTTATGGCTTTTTTTTGTTAACTGAGCTCTTCCCTGGAGCGTTGCACCGAGCTGCTCTGACATCCCCCTGACCTGCTGCTCAAATCCCTGGGAAATCAAGCCCGAGGCATTGGGAAGGGAAGGGGCACCACTCTCCTGCTGCTGGCAGCACAGGGATTGATGGGTTTTTCACCCCCAGACCTCAAGATCAGGCTGCAGAGCCCTGGTTTGGGGTGCAGAGCCCCAGAAAGGGGTGCAGAGCCCTCTCTATCCATCCCAACACTCCAGGGCCAGGGCAGCTTCATTTTCCCTGGGAGCTGCTGCAGAGCCCAGGTCCCTTTTCCTGCTTGGAGGGACAATGAAACAGCTCAACGAGGGAGAGAAAAACAGCATCAAAGCCACCTGTCCCCCCGGAAAAGGGGGTCCCCCAGTCCTCATGGGGTTGTCACCTCGCTGCTGCCAAGGCCACAGGCACAGAAACCCCAACTGCTGTTCCCAAAGCGCCTGGAGCAGCCTGGCTATGACCCCCCGAGCACGCTGCAGTCCCCAAACATCCCAGCCCAGGTTCCAGCGATCTCCCTGCTCATCCTGCCTCCCTGTCCTGCCCCAGGGCTGAGCTCAGCTCCGCGCTGGTGCCGCTCCTGCAGCGCTGCTCTGCCAGCCCCTTCCAGCCCTGCCCGCCCTCCATCCGCAGGGCACACAACCGGGATGGAGTTTGTTCCTGGCACCGATAAAAACGCATCCCAAACTTGCCAGAACAGAAGGATTTGGGCTCTACTCTCACCCATCACTTCCCCAGCCCCCCACAGGGGACACATCCCACCCAAACCGGTGGCCCCCGCGCTTTACCTGCACAGGCACAAATCCTCAGGGATCTGCGGGGACCCCCGGGCGGCCCCGGCATCCGCCGAGCTCTGTCCGCTCCCACGGGGCAGGGGGGACCCTGCGACCCCCGGGGCCCGCCCGGCCGGCGGTGGGGACCGGGCAGAGCCCCCCGCGCCGCCCGGGGGTCCCCAGCTCAGCCCCGGGATCCACGGGTCTCCCCAAGCCCGCGATGCTCCCGGCCCCCCGCCGCTGCCCGGGGGTCCCTGCGGGTCCAGAGGCCAGCCCCGGGACCCGGGATGGATCCGGGATGCCCCCCGCAGCCGGGATGCTCCCCGGCGGTGCGGGACCGGGAGCGGCTCCGCTCCCTCGCCCAGCCCAGCCCGGGGCGGAGCCGCCGCTCACCCGTGCAAGGAGCTGGGCGGTCTCTGCGCTCGCCAGACCCTCCCCGGGGCTTGGCCCAGCCCAGCCCGAAGCCCCCGGCACAGCCTGGGGTCTCTCGCTCTGGTTTGCCTGCCAGGCTCCCAGCTTCCCTGAGGAAGTTGCCATTAAAAAAAACCCATCAAAATTCACCTCAAACCCCTGCAAACGCACCCCAAATCCCAGCCAGGAGTGAGGAGGGACGATGCCGGATCCCTCATCCCACACCAGAGACCCTCTGCTGTGTGCTTGGCCATACCAGGCTTCCCCAAATCCCACCTCCCAGGGACTCCCTGGTCCATCCCTCTGCATCTCCAGCTGCTCCTTCCCATGGACTCTGATGAGTGTTTCTCTCCATGGGGTCCCACATCCCCTCCCCTTGTCCCTCAAAGGCTACAGAGCCCCTTGGGGTCTCTGGATCACCACCCCAAAGCTGAATCCTTGGGTTCTCCCTTGTCCCAAACAGCTTCCAGCTGTGTCACTCCTGCCATGGGGACACCTGGGGCTGTCCAGCAAGGTCTTGGCTTTGGATCTTCCTAAAAAACCATCAGATCCCTCTCCCTCTGCAGCAGAAAGTGGAACCTTTTGGGGTCTGGTCCCAAAAGCCCCTCGGACAGTTTGGCTCCATGCCCACCACACCACAGCCACTGGAAGACTGTGCCTTCACACCCTCCTGTGGGATCTTCCCTTTCCCTGCCCTCACACCCATGGCTTCAGCCACCTCACCTTCACGTCAGGAGACTTCCAGGGCAGCAAGGAGCATTTCAGACAGCAGGAGAAACACTTTCCTTGGATAAAATGGAATAATTGTGATTTTGTGAGGAAAAAAACACCCACACAACCTGAGAAAAGGTGGGGCCAGAGGCCATGGAGCATTGTGACATTCCAGAGGACCTGTAATTCCCAGGAACACTCACATCCAGCCACGGGGCCAGCTCAGTGCTGGCTGCAGGCTCCCTGCTCTGTAAAGACCCAGGGAGGGCAGCACTGGGAGATGCTCCCATGATTTCCTGGTAGAAGTTCATTTTCAGGGAGAAAACACAAGTTCTGTACAAAAAAATGCTGCCTAGGTGGGAGAGCAGCCAAGGCTCCTTTCCATGAGGCTTCCTGGCTCTTCCTCTGGGTACAGCTGGAAAAGAGCAGGCCATGGTCCTTGCCCACTTCCCAAAGCTCCTCTGCATCCCCAGGGATGTGGCAGGATGTCCCTCTACAGGACAGCTCAGGACCCAGCACCCTCCTGCTCACCACTCCAGACTCTGGGCAAAAGTGACCCCTAAAGCTGCTTCAGATGGGATCGGATCAGGCTGAGGTTTGGAAATTCCCAAGGTGGGCACCTGGATTCATCCAGCCTCACACAGACACCAACTCACCTATTAAAAACTCCTCCTTTTTAAAGCCAACACTTACCTTTGGCCAAGCTCTCCATGAAATTGGTGTGACCACAGGTGGGAGACCTGCTCCAGGTGAGCAGGACACTCCTGTGTGTGGAAGCAGGAGCTGGCCACCTCTGCCCTCCCACAGCATCCCATTTTAGCCACACCAAACGTTATTCCCATGAGGAATCTTGGCTTCCTTCCACCTCCTCCCGATGAGGCTGCTTTAAGCACTGCTCCCAGACGATCACAAAAGGATTCCTAAAGCCAGGTGAGTATGCAATGACAAAAGCCCACCTTTTTCCCTGAAAACTTGGACACGGCCCAAGCTCCCCCTCAGCCCCCTGGCTCTGTGTGTGAGGTGACAAGAGAGCACTCACAGGCACACATTGTCCTGAAGGACAAACTAGCACACAGAACTACATGGACAGGATCCAGACTGTCCCTGGGATCCCTTGGATGCAGACAGATGAGTCAGTGGTTCGCGTATGAGGTCAAAGCTCCCGGATCTTTCTGGACATTCCTCACCAGGTGCTGCCAGCGCAGGTAAGTGGCCCTTTGGGAGGGGGTGCAGTGACAAGTCCTCCTGTGTCACCTGGCCACCTCTCTAACTGGGGATTCCTGACTTCCCACTGCCCACTTTTTATAGATGGAAAGCATTTGAGACACTAAAGCTGGGAGAAATGCAGATGTTGGCTGCCATTCCCGTACGAGACAAAACCAGATTAAAAACCCACATGTGTGCTGGGCAGCAGCTCTGCAAGCCCCTGCCACTTCAGAAGTTTGGGGTTGCATTCAGAATTGTACTGTGGTGTTTGTGTCATTTTCTTCTGGATAAACACTTCCCTGAAAAACGGCCAGATTGGATTAAGCAGTGACAGGGTGACGTCAATGCCCGGGACAGCGACGCGAGGGCTCGGAGCAGAGGGTACAGAATCCATGTGGATTAGTGGAGCTCTCACATTTTGGAATAATGACCTGGGGAAACAAAGCTGCCCAGGCTTCCAATTCCCTCTCCAGGATGCTGAGTCACCAGCAGAAACAGTGCCTGGCTCAGGATGCTCCCTGGCTGTGCTGTGCCAGGGACACTCTTGGCCTGGGCTTGCTGGTGGCAGGGGGACAGGGATGGGGGTGTGACACTGCAGGGATCAGCTCACTCTGGAGCTATCCTGGAGGGAATAGGGCAGTGACAAAGAGTGGCAGAGCCTGATGTGCCCCTGTCAGACCCCAAAACAAACCCGGCTGAGGATAAAGCAAAGAACTCCAGACTGACGGGACACTCCCGGTTTCTGCTTGTGACACATTTTACTCCGCAGAGCGAAGGCAGGTTGACCTTTCCCACTTCACCTTCCCTTACATTTAAGAGATGACCGAGACTAAAAGAGAAATTAAAAATAAGAGCTAAGGAGAAGCTGTCAGTCTCCCCAGAGCTGGGACACACCACCCACGTGCCGCAGGCCGCTCCAGGATGTTGGAAGTCAGAGGGATGCCCCGTGGAGGGGCTGGAACAGCAGCGCAGCGTGGTACATCCTGTGCAAGGAACGCAGCTTGGCCACACGTCCCCGGGTGCCCGCGGTCACCTCGCCGAACGCTTCACCCAATCCTCCTCCACAGCCCCAGGTAGTTCCAGCAGGAAGAGCAGAATTCATTTCCCGTGCCTGGTCTCTGTTCACTCCAGAACAAGTGTTGCTAATGCCCAAACGCCCCACGGAGCTCTCGGTTCCCTGGGAGTGGAGCAGCAGATCCCTGTGTGCCATGCTCTGAGCCCCATCTCCACACCTGGTTCCCAGGAAGACACACAGCACCTGTGCGGGGTCAGCACTGACCTCCCTCCACACAGGCTTCCTCTGGCCCTGCCCTGGTGACACAAGGAGAGAGGGGGGCTGTGTCAGTGCCATCCTCCCCGCGAGGATTCCCACACGCTGGAACGCTAACAAGGACAATGAGGAGTTAGGTAGGATAAGGTTGGGACTGTGCACCAGGCCCGCTCGGGCACCATGAGTTCCTGTCAGCCCTGTGTCCGTGCTCAGAGCTTCCTCTCCCGGAGCTTGCTCCCGTTGGGCTCATCCAGCAGGGCTGAGTGTCCATCCCCGTTGCTCAGGCATTTGTCCTTCTCGTGCCTGTGCTCCTGCTTCTGCCGCCGGATCTCCTTGTACCGCAGGGTGATGTCCCTGCAACACACACAGCACACAGCTCCAGCCTGCAGGAGGAACGGCACGGGAACCCCTCTGCGCGAGCTTCCTGGGGATAACAACTCACTGGAGCCTCTGGCTGGGCATTTCTGCAATTGCTGATGGCACTGATTCACTGGCAGTTTGTGTTTCTGCCTGGTGTCCTGGCTCTTCCCACCACTGCCAGAGCATCCTGCAGGAGCAGCCACTGCTGCCCCCTCCACACAGCACTGCACCTCAAACAACTGTGGAATGCTTTGGGTTGAAAGGGATCCTAAAGCCCATCCCATTCCACCTCCTGTCATGGGCAGGGACACCTTCCACTATCCCAGGCTGCTCCATCCAGCCTGGCCTTGGACACTTCCCGGGATCCAGGGGCAGCCACAGCTTCTCTGGGCAACCTGTGCCAAGGTCTCACTACCCTTATTTTTCCCCACACCACACCTAACTCTGCTCTCTGTCAGTGCAGAGCCATTGCCCCTTGTCCTGTCCCTCCAGCCCCTGATATGCAGAGTCTGTCTCCAGCTTCCTTGTGGGTCCCTTCCAAAACTGGAAGGCTGCTAATTCCCTAGGCCCTGTGCAGCTGCTTTCCATGATCCAGACAGGAAACTGCCAGGATAAGCCCCAGGGAGCTCCCTGTTTATTTCAGAACCCACCCAGGAGAGCCGTGCTCTCTCCCCAGCCAGTCCCAGGGAGCACATTTGAGGACGGGGGTTGAACAAATCCTGCTAAAACCCTGGCCAGCCCCAAATGCAGCCCCACTCACCGGATGAAGAAGCGCCAGGCTGTCCAGGTGAGCACCAGGATAATCCCCAGGATCCAGCACTGGGTGATGTAGAAGGGCAGGGAGAGGGTGAGTGTGTAGGGATCGTACTTGACGACGATCAGGAACTCCGTGGCAGTAATAGCAGCAACCAGCCAGGCCTGCTGGCCCAGCTTCTTGTGAAACTTCCTGCAGGAGAAACACAGACAAAAACATCTCATTGCGGTAAAATTTGGGATGTGGAGAAATCTGCACAAAAAGACAGCTGGGACAGTGATTTCATTCAGCTTGGCACAGTCCTACAAGTCTGGTTCAGATCACACATGCACTAAGGCTCTGCAGGATGACACTTTCACGTCGGTGTTAATTCAGTTTCCTCTCAGAGGCTCTAAAAGCGAGACAAGTTAAACTTCACCACCACACAAAGCAGCAAAGTGTCCCCATTGCCAGGTAAATCCACATGAAACCATTCTCTGACCAGCCTGAGATCAGCTGATGTTCAGGGTATGGCTCCAAACAGGAGCTTCTCACACATGGGACCCAGAGCCATATTTGAGACCAAAGTGTAGGTCAAGCTACACCAAACCATCCAAATACACTGGGAAAAAAATACAGAATAAATCAAACGTAGGTGAGTGCTGATCAGAAGGGATGAGTGCATTCCTTCTTAAAAGGTATCCTGCCTGGATCAGCTCGGATGAAAGGGCTGCAGAAACTGCTCCAGGTGGTGACAGATTAAATGGGCAGAGACCAGCCCTAACCCACAGGCAGAGAGATGAAAAGAGAAGCAGCAGATCTCCCACAGGGAATTCCAGTTGCTGGGATGATAAGGACAGCTTTCTGCTCTGCTGGGCTGCTTCCTCCTCTGCCATCCTTTCTCTGACAACAGAATCAAAGATAACCCCAACACAAGAGCTGGGCAGCCCCTAAGGCTGCCGAGGAAGAGAGCTGGTTTCCTGCCCTAATACTCAGGAAAGATGTGAAAGATTTTTCTTTTGATGAAGGAGATAAAAATTCATGGCCTTGATGCAGAGTCCTTGGAGGTGAGAGGAAGGCTCCATTAGGAATGTGTGACTAGGTCAAATGCTACAAATGCATCAAGACACTCCTGGTCAGGAACATTTCACACACCCAGTCCTTGGGAACTTGGAGGCAGCGTGTGGTGTGTGAGGGCTGGACAAGGCTTCATCCCTCTTCTGGGACTACCACAATTCCAAGCACTACATTGTCACCATGCTCAGCCCAAGGTCCTGCAAGCAAAGCCCCAGAACTGCCTGCTGATACTCAGAATGCTGAATGAGAAAAAGAATTCTTCACGTTGGAATTTCACTGCTTTCTAGACCCAGCATTGCAGGCTGGCTGAAGAGACCTCCTCAGTTCATCCCAGACAATCCCAGCACCACCAGACAAGGCAGTGAGCCACGCTTCTGTCAAGGAAGGGCAATGGAAGTTTCCAATCTTTGAGCATTAAGAGTTTCCAAAAGGAAAAGGTCAGCAAGGTTTCCCATGCAATGTAAGCCAGGAGCCTCTGGTACAGCCTGCTCTTCCCAGCAGGAATAATGCACTGACTTTTGTAAATACAACCATGGAGCAAATCACACTTCCCCTGCTCTTCCCCTACAACACCATAGGAAGAATCCTGAAGGATCCTTGGCTTGAAATGATGTGCAAGTGAAGCTGGTAAATGGAGGCAGATCCTCTCTGCCTGGATGGCCTGGAATGCAAGAAGGACTCACAAAACCCTCCGCAGAGAAGGTACCAGGTAAGAGCTCAGCTCAGCTCTGCCCTTCTGCAGGAGCAGCCTAGTGTCAGCTCTGGGGGGCATTCAAGCAGAGCCAGGAACCCCAGGATGTGAGGACAGTCACCTCCCCCAGCAGGGAACACGGCGGGAGGTGGTGGCAGTGACAGGGATGCACAGCTTGGGATCAGCCGCTCCGGCTCGTGGAAAGAACAGCAACAATCGGAGCCAGGGATAGATAAGGCACTGGCCAGGGATGGCTCTCCCCAATTCCAGCGTTATGCCACGTGGTTGGACAGAGGGCAAAGGAGCTTTTGCAACCCCAACACAAGAAGATGAATGGTGCTAAGGAGAGGAGCTCAGCAGCAAGGCAGAGACTCTTCTTACCTGTGAGTTGGAGGCACGTCCCAAACCAGTAGGTCCAACACCAAGGGCAGGGCATCCTGCCCCTGCGGAATGTCCTGAATTCCGACTAAGCAATGTGGGCTGGCCCTTCTTCCCACTTCTAGGAGTCAAAGCCTTGCAAGGGAAACTGATCTTCAGACCATGTTGGAACCCTAAATTCTGAACACAGACACTTTTTTGTGTTGGTCAGCGACAGACAATGAACACCCCTGGAAGCCAGGCGGTGCCTTAGGCTGAGGATGTGGGCTCAGGCAGGTTGTGACATTAAAAGAAAAGGTGATTTTGAGAACAAAGCTTTCTCAGCTCTCACATGGTCTGCAGAAACAAAAGCAGCGAGGACAAATATGATGCTGAGGTGGGAACAGTCTCAAGTACATGCACTGCTGTGTGTGGTGCCTCACCTGCAGCACATCCTGCTACCGAGGGCCTCTGACCTGCAAGAGGATGCCAGGAGAGCTCCAGAGGGGCAGGGGGAAGAAGGCTCAAGGAAAGAAGTGCCTTTAAGAACGACATTTTTTAGTCTGGGCCCCGATGTCCCCAGAGGGCACATCCAAGGACTGCAGTTCCTGGCTCTCGGTCTGGAATTGGAGCGCAGCGCTCCCCTGCCCACGAGCCAGGGGCACTCCAGCTCATTTCCACATTCCCTTCTCCACAGAGAGATCATTTACCAGACACCGAGGTTAACACAGTGCACACACACAATGCCCTCAACAACAGCTGCTCTCTGACCAGGGGGAGTGAGAGTGGTACCTCCAAAACAAAGGAACACGAAGCGGATGCTTTGGGATTAGGCCTTTTTTGTCCCTGACAAGCTGAACTGAACTGGTGCCCGAGATGGATGCCAGCAAGCTGGAGCAAGTTCAAAACAAAGCACGTGGAGCTCGACATGGGAAGTACAGAGAGGTGGGGCTTACGGGTCGTCCATGAAGTCGTAGATCTCCCTCATGGCCACTCCTCCCACGTTGACAAAAAACACCAGGCGTAGCAGCACCAAGTAGTGTTCAGGGGGCATCCACAGCACGAACTTCAGGTAAAACGTGTTCAGCTCTGCCAATAAAAACTGGGAGGAGGGATGCTGGAATTACATTTGGAAAATACCACGGGATGCAGCCTGGAGTGCCCCCCTCTCCCTGGATGGCTCCCCCTGTGCATTTCTCAGCCCTGCTCAGTATCACCGAGTGAACCACCAGCACCAACCCAAAACCAAATGGGTTTCTGAACATTTCCTCTACTTTGGAAGAGGCACTAAAAATCACATCAAAAAGCTGGACAAGCAGTACCTCAAATTTCAAGCAAGGTTTTGAACTTCAAACAAAGAGCTCAAACTACCCGCACAAACACTGAGGGCCAATCCTAAAAGCACAGCTTTTCCTCTCCCTGTCCTTCAAAATCCAGCTGAGGGAGCCCCACCATAACAAGAAGCACGAGCTGCACATCCTGGGGGTCTGGGCTGGGTTGTTCCTTCTCAGTTATGCAAACTCACCCTCAATGCCAGCTTGGGAAAGTTGACTATAAATTAAGAGCAAAACGTTCTCTGGAGCAGCTGCCCTGGCAATGTGCTTAAGGGAGCAGAGAGACACCAGACTGTCACTTCAAAAGAAGTGACAACAAAGGGCATTAAGCCTTGCTGAAACCCAAGGAGTGAGGCAGAACCTGAAGCTGCTCAGAACCTGTCAGCTGAAGCTGGGATGTGCTAAAAGAAACATAATCCCACAGTCCACTATGAACTCACTGGGATCTCTGTTGCACCCCATTTCTTCAGGGTGCAACCAGCAACCTTTTGGGGAAACATCTATTTTATTTATACTCTTTTAGGCCTCCCACAGAGCAGGCCTGGTGTGCCACGTGAGTTTGGCCAATGTGTCCTGCAGCAGGAATCAGGTGCTGGGAGTTTGTTCTGGTAAAACACAGAGTTCTGTCCTGTGCCACTGAACCTGGGTCATGCCCAGTGCCCCTGCATCACCATGAGTGTCAGGGGGATGGATTTAGTTAAATTTCACAGCTGCTGGGCTGAGATAAGTTTCAATTGCTCAGAGCAAAGTGACATCCCATGGATGGCACAAAGGCCAAAGTCCCCTGGCTGGCAAAGAGGCAGAAGTGGGAAAAAGGCATTTAAACTGCCCAGTTTACCCTCCCTGTCAATGTCACGTGGGTGACAAGTTCAGTTTCACAGGCACTGGTATGAATTTCAGATGCTGCATTCCCAGCATAAAACAATTCCACCCACTCAGGTGCTGTGTGTGTGCTGTGAAATGTAAAAAAAAAAAAAAAAAAAATTCTAGGAGACAAAAAAAAAAAAAACCTCAAAAAAATTTTAAAACCCCCCCTCAGGTGCTGTGTGTGTGGGGGGAAATATAAAAAAAAAAAAAAAAAAAAATTCTAGGAGACTTGAATGATTTAAGCAAATCTGTGCTTCAGGAGTGAGCTCAGAGGAGCCTGAGGCCTTGGATACAGCCCCTTCCAGCTGTAATGTGACCTGTACCTGCAAAAAACTGAAGGATCTGAGCTACTTCCACCCACAGCCAGTGCTTTGGGGAGCAGCAGCTTGCTGAGAACACGAAGATCCCAGCTCATACTGCTCCCATTGCCAGCAACAGGGGTCAGCAAGCAAGGACAACCCCTTCTGCAGCGAATCTGTCACCTGTCCCAGAGACACGGACACAGCCCCCTGTTCTGCAGGACTGGGAAGGGATCCCTCCTGGCCTCAGCTTCAGGAACACCCCCAGAGCTGCAGCCTGAGTGACAGAACCAGGGGACAGAAGGGTCAGAGAGGTGTCCTCACCACGAAGATGATGCCACAGACGGCGAGCCACCTGCGCAGGCTGGAGGCCGGCTTCCACTCGAACTTCACCCAGCTGTAGGGGGTGAACTGGAACACGATCCTCTTCATCTTGCCTCTGGAAAAAAGCAAAATAACCACTGCAGCCTGAAGGGAAAGCAGGCAAGAGGCATCTGCCAGCGTTTGCATTTGAGACACCAGTTCAGATATGCAAAATGCCTCCGTTTACTCCATTAAAATCACAACTTAATGAGATTAGCTCTGAGCTTGTTATTTTAATTATCAATTTAAGCTTTAATATACTACACCCGCTGTTGTAAGCAGCTCTGCTCAGCAAAGACACTACAGAGCACGATGGGTCATTACTGGTACGCAACTACAAGGGATTTATTAAATTTTAATTCCCAGTGTCCCAGTTCCTGTGAAGTTCTGGTTACTAGGGAATGCAAAAAGACCAAAAAGATCCTTGATGTGAATGGGAGTATGATGCCAGCTTGGATTCCTGCACCTCCTTAAACCATTTCATCAAATAATCTCACTTTCACAGGATGCCCTCACTCCCAGCCATCAGGCAATGTTTGGGACACACACAGGGGTATTTCCAACAATCCCACTCACAAGGTTTTATTCACCTTCTCCAACAAATCTCCCTGCAGCAATCAGTCCCTGGATCCTGAAGTCACACCTGGGAGTTCTTTAATCCATATTAACCCAAACAGAACAACCAAGCTCTTGAACAGAGGCCCAGCCTTTGTGCTGTGCCTGTGGAGTTCCCTCCTCCCCAA
Source organism: Pyrgilauda ruficollis (assembly GCF_017590135.1). Classification (NCBI taxonomy): domain Eukaryota; kingdom Metazoa; phylum Chordata; class Aves; order Passeriformes; family Passeridae; genus Pyrgilauda; species Pyrgilauda ruficollis. Next base: position 557,173 of record NW_024517762.1, on the reverse strand, counting down.
CTTACTTGTAGGTTGGAATGTTCCAGAGCCCTTGCCACTTGTAGGTTTTCAAGGAAAGCCAGGACAGGGTCTTCATCCCACAGTAAATTCCTAACCCGTTACATAAGATCACATCCATTATCCACTGGAAGGAGAAACACAGGAATGATGCTGGGGAAGGAACACTAGAGCTTGGGAAAGGGAATCACTACAGGCACACCCCTGCATTCCAAGGAGTGGGACAGAGTGTTAATTCCACAGGTTTTCTGAAGGTTAAAAAGCTTAGCTTGATGTCTCTAATAATGCACTGACTTTTGAAAATACAACCATGGAGCAAATTACTCCAAGCTTGGGTCCTTCCCAAAATCCATCCAAACCCAGACCCAGACCAGTATGCCCTGACCGCAAGGAATTCTGATTGCCCTGGCACCAACTTACACCTCACAGGAAAATAAAACACAACTTTAAAAGGGTGTCCCTTTAAGCTCACACCAAGTTTTGCCTTTCTCTGAATTTCAGACTTTACTGCTTTATTGTTTTTATTTGCTTTATCAGCAAATATTTGAAAACGTTCAGGTACAGCTTTAGATCCTCCCTGTGGTGTGAAACAAACCCAAACAAATATTTAACCACATCCAAGTGTTTCTAACACACAGCACTACAGAAACAGTGACAACAAGCACGTCACAAATTCAACAGGGAGCAGTCACACACAGGATACAGCTCAGCTCCCCTCACTTCCTAGCCCTCCCTGTAACATCTGTATTCCCAAATAAACCCTGATCCCTGCAGTACGTACGTGATCCCACCAGCATTCACTGAAGTTTGGGAGCTGGTGCTCCAGGCTGTACTCCAGGAACTCAAACATGACACTGATGATCATGCACATCCACCAGTCCCGAATCATCAGAGTCTGAAGGGAGAAAAAAGCCTTTTAAACAGCTGCTAAAAAAACATCTACAGGTGTAGATATTGTCTCCAGTATCCAGAAAGGCATCAGGAAACTCAGGACAATTTCATTTTCGTGAGATGATGGTCCAAATGCTCACAAGCCCCTCAACTTATCACCATTACCTGCACAAGAGACAGGAATGACACTGAAGAAAATCACCTCCACGCCAGCCAAAACCAGCACAGGAATACAGATTATGATAAATTCTGGTAAAATGGGATTCAGCAGGAGGGAAATGAGTTAAATGCATGGAATTACTGGGTGCTCAACCACCACAGGCAGCATCGTTCTTACAGTGCTCAGAAAAGGTTTTTCAGAGCCTTTTATGGGCTCTAAACGACTCCAAAGCCACAATAATTTCTGATGAATGAGGCCCATTCATTCACAATATTGCCACCCTGGTGCTTTGAGATTTGGGGTGAAAAAATCCAAACATAAGCCCATCTCTGTTTATTGAGACAACACACTCAACCTCCAGCTTTTTAAAAGAGAAATAGGTTAATATTTAACATATTTAAGAGAAAAATATGCTATGGCCCTGAGAAAATCCAGCAGCCAGCCTTCTTCCAGCTGGGCAGCCCAGTTTCTAATGCAATTCTCTTGGAAAAAAAAAGGATCCAAGTTTTCTAAATTTAGAATTCAGTTCATTAACAGAACAAGCTGAAGTCCAGGTCTCCCCATGCCCAGCAAATTCACCTCTGGTTTTGAGGTGAACCACTCACAGAACACATCTGCACTTTTACATGAAAATACAAACCAACAGTTCCAGCTTGTTTTAGAACAGCCAAGCTCTGTCAGTTTGTTATTTAAATAGCAAACCCAAACAAGGTCTGCAGGGGGCAAAATCTCCTGAGTCAGTCAGTCTGCTTGGGTTAAAAAAGGTAATATTTAGACCAAAGTAATCAGCAAAACACTGCTGAATGTTCTGCCAGAGACAGGCACAGCTGGAATTCCTTCTGCAGTTGCTTGATACCAACTAAAAAGTACCAAGAATTAAACCACTGCCCATTTAATGGTTTAAAATCCTGATCTGATGCCATTGGGAAAGCAGCAGCAGCAGCATCTGCCTTTGGGAATATCACTGTCACTACCAGCCCCACACTCCACTTCCAAAGGTTATTCCAGCATTTCTGTTGCTACAGGAATTAAGTTCTTTATTGATCTGACCCCAGGATGAATCCCTGTGGAGGAAGGAAGCAGCCTGCTGACGTAACAAGGCTCTGGAAAGAAGTGAGATGGCCTAACATGGGCAGGAGACAGAAAAAAAAAAGGGGGAAAAAGGCTTTTCACATATTGATATGTATTTTCATGTATTACAAACAGCCTGGATTAACTGACCAAGGCCTGGCACCACAAAAGCAGCAGCAGTGAGGCTTTGGGAACAGAGGAGCAGAGTTCCCAGGGTGAAATGAGCCATTCTTACCTTCAGGTACCACCCAAAAAAGTGAGCAGGAACAAATCCATCCAGCTTGTCCTGAAAACCAAAAAGAGAGTGAAGGTCACAGCCTTTTTTTTTTTTTCCCTCCAAGAAAAATGCAGCAACAAGCGTCTGTTTTATCACATATGAATACTTGCACTCCTTCATCAGGAAGGAATTTAGGAGAGCTTCTTAAATCTTACCAGCCCTGCCAGTCCCTGGACACAGTGCCTTTCCCCCTACTTTTATCAGATCCCAGTTATTCCAGTTTTTGATGCACTGAAGATTTACAGGATAGACCCAAAGGATTTGGGTGCTCCTCGCTCCATGCAATCAGGGAGCTGTAAACAACGATCATTCCTTTGCCCTGGAATTTCTGCCAGTGAGAAACCTGATGGCTTTTAGGACTCAGAAAAGTCCTGCACTAGTGGAAGGTGTCCTTGCCCATGGCAGGGGAGGGGGTTAGATCACCTTTCCAACCCAACCCATTCTGGGATTCTGAGGTGCAGCTTTAGGGCTTTGTGGCCCAGGGTGACTGAGGAGAAGACTCCTCAAGCACACCAAGAAATCCAAACTCTGAGGGGAAAATTTGACACCAACGAGCTGAGAAAGAAGAGCTGCTGAAGAGTTCAGCCCTGGGCCATCAGGTAATTGGGATCCAGAGAGACACACCCCCATCTGATGGACAGGAAAGGTCAAGAGAAGAGAAATAAAGAGGCTGGAGAGTCAGTCACAGGCTGTGCTCTGATTCAGCGCTCAGCCAGACTCACAACTGCGCTCTGAAGAGTTCAATCAAGCAGCTTTTTACCCAAAGCCAGCCTCGTGAGTGGGTTTGCTCCTTACCCAGATGTTGTGGAAGGGATCAGTTGCATTGCCAGGGTCGTAAATCAGGCAGTTGCCCCCGTAGTCTCTCTCTGGCAGAGGAACCCCTAAATGGGGGTCGATGTACTTCATGAACTGCCTCCCGTCCTGCACGGTCTGCAGGGGAACACAGAACCAGCATCCCCTGAGGGACTCACACACACGAGGCACCAACACCACTAAGGCCAACACTGATCTCCAAATCAACCCTTTTTCACATGCCTTGAGGAACAAGTCTTGAAATAAAGCCAGGCCTTGAGCACCCTACACACACACCTGACTTGGAGCCTCTAATCTTAAATATCAAGGGGAAAGATGGCTACAGAATGACCTTAAATATGAAAAATCAGTGATCTTTAATGCTTTACCCCAAGCCACTCCTCTGTGCTCCCCACCTCTCCCAGAAGCTTCGCACAGCTCATCCTTCCCAACACCCATTTCCAGTAAGCTCCCATGCAAACAGCAAAAAGGAATTATCAAAATGACCAATTTGTCACTAAATCAGCCACACATTTGCTGAGCATTTATTTCCCAGTGGAATCACTCAGTGTTGTGGTCCAGGCTCCTGGAACATCTGTGACAGACAGCAAAGCTGGACAAAGCCAAAATTAATTAACAGAGTAATAATAAAATTACAGAATAAACTGCTGAACTCTGGGACAAGTTTCAGCCATGAGCAAGCTTGGATTTGCTGTCAGGAAGTTCAGCCACCTGCAGACTCAGCAGAATTTAACCTTATTTAAACCTGGGCAAGGCATTGATGTATTTTTAGTGAAGAGCTGAGCAACAGCAGGGAGTTCCTTAACCACTAAATCTCTGCTGACACCACACGCTGCCACAGCGAAGCAAAGCCACTCCAGGCTTGTCTGCTGGAATTCAGAACTACACCAGTACAACCAATAAAAATTACTCAGTCTGACTGCAGCTACTCAGGAATATCATGCTCAAGGACGGCTGGAAAAGACCAGGGTGATCAGTCCCACTTCCTCAAGCTCACATGGCCTCTAGAAGCAAAACTTAAAAAAAAAAAAAGCATTCCCCAGCCTTCTTTCAGACAAGATGATTTTTAGAGCTGCCTGATGAGTATATTGTCTCAAAATATTTAATTTTAACTTCTGAGAATTGTACAAGTCAGGGGGGAGTTCTCAGTTTACTAAAGGACAAGATATGGTAAAATGTTTAATTTGGGAGCACCAAAGACACATCTTTCTACGAAAAGCCTCCTCCTCAGCTCCTGCCACCACACAAAGCTGGGTGTGAAGTTTTGGTTTGTTGCAAAACCCCTACACCTACAAAGAACCTGTCACTCCAGGTAAAAGATATTTCCAAAGGTGAAACCAGGTGAATTCCCCCTGAGTCACACATGGCCCAGCAGGGCAGAGACAGGACTGTGAAACACCAGCTGCTGAACCTGAACTCCCTCACCAGCTCATCTAAAACCACTTCAACACGGTGTCTACCCCGGGCTGAGGGTGACTGGAGGTCAGAGCAGGTGAAATATTTTTATATTATCATTTCCCTCAGCCTCACAGTCTTATAATAAAACAGCCTAATGATTCCATCTCACAAAAACAAGCATCTCCTGTAGTCAGCAGGAAAAAAAAAACCACTACAGAGGAGTTGATTCCCACATGGAAGTGGCATTTAGGAGCTGGTGGTGTCAGTCACTTACCTGGAAGAGGATGAAGATGAGGAAGAGCTCATAGACCACGCTGACACACAGCCAAAACCTCCAGTAAGCTGCAGAGAGACACAGGGGATGTCAGCAGCTCTGGAGCAAGCCATAAATTAATTCTCCATTTATTTCAATATCACAGAATCCTGGAATGCTTTGTGTTGGCAGGGACCTGAAAGCCCATCTCATTCCACCCCCTGCCATGGGCAGGGACACCTTCCACTGTCCCAGGCTGCTCCACACCCAAGCTGGCCTGGAACACTTCCAGGGATGGGGCAGCCACAGCCACAGGAAACCAATTCAGTTTCAAGAGATGCTCCCACCACGGAATTCTAATTCCCAGCTCCCAAGCACAGTGCTCCCCACCCTCCCTCAGGGCTACAGCCAGAAAGGATCTTCAACTCCCACACAGGCTGCTGTGTAAGTTTGCTGGAATTGCTCAGGCACTGACCTGGATCTGGGAGAAGGGATGCAGGTCTAGAACACTCCAACCCAACAAACTCAGCAGTTAAGAAGCAGAAGGAAAGGAATGTGCCACCTGCAATGCTTTCCAGCAGTCCTTGGAGGAGAACCTGCTCCTTCCTGAGCTTTCTCCCTGCTCTCAGGTGACCTGACCTGTCCAGCCTTGGCTGCACCAGACACACCCGTGGCAGCCCAGCTTTGGCCTGAGGACAAGGTCGTGTCCCCACGGGGCAGAAAGCATTTCAAAACCCCAAAGATAACTCCACTTCTACTTGCAATGAAATTAAAAACAAGCAGACCAAAGGTTCAGCAGGTGCTGGGTGCCAGGCCTGTCCATAGGAAATGCCATGCAAGGCTCAGCTGCTGGGAGCCCTCCCCAGACGTGTGATCACAGATGTGCACACACCCAGTGACACCTGAATGCAAAGGGTGCCCAAATTACAGTGTCTGTCACTCCCAGCTCTCCTGCCAGGCTCAGCCCTGGGTCACAGCCCATCCTGGATGGGGGTTTTGTGCCCCATGGGCTCATCCATGCTCCTGATCCATCCAGAGCCTGGTTGTTGTTCCATGCAGTGATTTCTGGGCTCTGAACTCCATCAATATTTGTCTCCTGCCCTGAGAGGCTGATGCAGAGCCAGGGTGGGTACAGACACAACTCCTGCAGTTTTCCCTACCCAAAGACTCCACACAAGGCAATTCAGGAAAACTCACAATATTCTGATGGACACTGAAATTTCAGAAAAGCCACACAGCACTCTTGGGATGCGACCTGCCTTCAGGCGTTTCCCGGTTATAAATGGAGTTCTCCTTCCTCAGGTCCATGGGGGAGATGGAGAGGAATCCCAGCAGGGTTTGCCAGGAAACCAAGACCCAAAGGCCTGCCTTGGAATTTCTCTCTGTTAATTCCAAGGCAATGTAGGCACTTTGATGTTCAAAGCAGGGCCAGGCATAAATTACACAAGAATGAAGCAAACAGAGAATTACAAACAGAGCTATCAGCTCAGAACCCCAAATCAACTCCCCACAGAGCTCCTCAGGAGACGTTTTCTCCCAAAACATGTCTTTATCCAGCTCAGCCTCAAGTAGGAAATAAACTATTAAAAAAAAAAAACCAAACCAAACCAAAGAAACAATGATTAAAAAAAAAGCTAAACCAAAAATACTAACAAACTCCACACGTTTTTAAAAGCAGGACATTGTTAAAAGAGACCACAATGTGGAAGGTGAAACCTTTTTGCAGCAAACCTGCTAAATTAACTTCATCAGAATCACCTATTTTACATTTCTGGGAAATAAAAAAAAGGGAAAAGAAAAAAGGCAGGTGTGGCCTGCAGAACAGCAGTTCAGAGCTCTGTGAAAGCTTCCAACCACTTGTATTTCCAAAATGCGTCTTAGGAAAAACCAAACAGCAAAAAAAATAAAATCTTCCATTATTTCCATTCCATTGTCACAGGATTGTTTGGAAGAGAGGAGCCTCTCCCCAGACTGGCACCACATTCAAGCCAGCAGGGAGAATTAACCTTTCATCACCACACCTCTCCCACCTTTAAATGTCACTGCCAGATACCAAAAAATGCCTTTTTTTCTAACCCATAAACCTCGCACCAGAGATTTTACACTGCTCACAGTCAGCAAAGTGACAGATTGGTCCTGAAAGTGATGTAGACACAGAAAGCAGAGAAATTTAAATCCTTGTCTGAGCTTCTATTTCCCTCTGTACACAAGGCTGTGGCAGCTGCTGAGCAGGCTCAGCAAAAAAAGATATTAAAAATTGAGATCTGGTTCTGATTTAGTGCTGTGGTCTCTCCCCAGCTCACAGAGGTCCCCCAGAGGTTCTGAACACACCCAGTACCTGCACCCCAAATGTTTTCAAGGCTGTGCAAACACTGCTGTCTCTCCTGCTGGGTCAGGCTCAGCTATAGCTGTAAGGTTATGTTTGGCACGTCTCCAGTACTTGTTTTCCTTTCATTCACTTGCCATTTTGCCTCCCTCCAATCAGGGCTTTCCTCCTGAGTAAGGAGGTCTCCACTAATCATTGACACACCTGATAACCCAGTGATTCCTGTGATCAAACATTAAACTGCTGCCTTGCAGGGATTTGGGAAGAGGGCATGAACATCCCAGCAAGCTGAATCCAACCAGCCGCTTTCTCTACTTCTGTTCAGAGTTTGGCCCACTCTGCCTGAGGGGCTAAATGAGTAAAAAACACAAAAATCTGGGTTGCTTGCCCAAGGAAAACACTTGCCCTGGAGCTGCTCCTCCCAGTGTCACCAGTGCTGCCCTTGCCTGGTCCCTGCCTGTACATTCCCAGCTATCCCAGCCCTCAATCCCACAGGTTACTCCAGACCTTCACAATTTACTCCCCAAACAGCTCATCCTGTCGCACAGCCTGTATTAAATCAAATAACTCCTGGAAAAGCTGAGAATATTAAAAGCTGCTCCTCAGGGCATTAATAACTGCCATGGAAAATTTCTTGGGAATGACAGCGTGGACGTGTTACCTCGAGAGGCAATAAAGCATCCCTGGGCTCCTACAGCAGCAGGCTCCAGAGGAGGAGCTGGCAGGGAGATTTATCTGCAGATCATAAGGAGACAGGCTACAGATGCTGCCTGTACCCAGGATTAATTCTATCAGGAAATGCTCCCCAAATTTGGCTGTTCACCCACCAATAAACAAATGGATCCTCAAGCAGAGTTTAAGATCTGTCCCTTGCACTGTACTGTTCCCCTGGGGCTAAAGCAGTGAAGGTTTGGATAGAACCACAGCCAGTGGAAAATGGGATAAAAGCAGGGCAAGTTGGTGAAGTCTTGTCTGAACAGTCATACCTACTTATTTCCAAGACAATCCTACATTTCTGAATTACAGGGAGGCAGCTGGTGTCTGTCCATGTAGAAAATTATTAAACTGCAGAAAACAGGGGCTGTGTGAAATCAGGAAAATGGCAAAGCTGGATGAGCCCCTGGCTAAAGCTGGGAATGCTGAGAAGGCAACCAAGAAAAGAAATAAAGCCACCAGTGTGAACAGGTGCCACTAAGGTAGTGGCTGGGATCAGTTTCCTTAATGGCCTTAATGAAAAGGAGATTAATGAGACACAGCAGGAGCAGCAGGGAAGGCAGGGACAGCAGAGAAGATGATCCCAAGGGACTGGAGTGACAGAGGAGTTCCTAACACAGCTTCACGCTCTGGAATCAGGAATTTGGGAAGCATCACATTATCACAAAAATCCCCCAAAATAACCCTGCAGCTCTGGATAGGACATTTGAAAGCAGAAAGCTCAAAACAAAGCCAAAATGTTATGAGGAAAAGTTACAGTGAGGATAAGACTAAAAGCCAAACTTCCCTGCTTTGTTCTAGGGAATAAAACCAGCCCAGACAAACCTCCAAAACCTGGGTGCACCCAAGTGTCACTGGTGTCCTCAAAAGGAGCAACTGATTTTACAGAAGGAACCACAATTAACTGGAACAGAAGGAAAGACTAAAACCTGCTATTGAATAAGAAAGGCAAATTTAATAAAGCCCCAGGTCTGCAGAGGTGTGCTGAGGGCACCGCTCTGGAACCAAGTCTGCTTTGGCTGAGGGTTGTGGGGTGGCTGCTGGGTTAAATTTCTGGCATAAAACCCAGCTTTATTTGGCTGTAGGAGAGCCCAGTGCTTTCAGGAATATTATTTAAGCCTATATGAATTCCCTTAATTCTTCCTCTTTCAACAATTCACATCTAAAAATAGGCAAAGGATCAAAGCCATTTAGGTATTTACATGCTTCACCTGCGATTTCATTACCTGGAAGAGGTTTGTGTTGTGCTTTCAAATGCTTTCAAGACTTCCAGTCTTACAAGAAACCTTTAAAATCATAATCAAGAGCCTCTAATCTCCCGTGGAAAATGGAAAATGGAGCTAAGGAAGTGCTCCTGCACTGGAGACAAGGTCACAAGTGCAGTCCCAGCACAGAGGAGAAAAAAAACGAGGATAAACAGGGGAAGTTCAGGTTTAAGAACCTGGCAGTTCTGACAGAGCTTTTTAGCAACAACAGGAAGCCAAACCAGGGAGATGCAAACAGATCTCCAGGCTCCATGGAAGCCCAGCAGGGTGGTTATGGAGGAGCCTCCATGATCAGTGTGCAGGGCTGAGGAACCTGTGATTACTGAAATTACAACTTACCTGCTCTCCAGGCAACACAAACATGCACCCCCCTCACAGACCAGCAGGATTTGAGCGAGGAGGATTTGCTCAGGAGGATTTGAGTGAGCCCAGCAAGGTGAATTACCTGGGTGAGGCCTTGAGAATGGTCCATCTTTAGCTTGTGTCACCCCAAAACACAAGAAAACCAAAATACTGGCGACGATTCCTCTGCAAGGGAAAACAGAACACTCTGGTTTATTGCCTCATCCTCCTCCTGAGACTGCAAATTATGTTCTCTGATGAAAGAAATGTCTGGCCCTTGTTCTTTAACTGCTGAATGTGTCCCTCTGAAATGGATCCAGACACCATCCAGAAAAAACAGCCAAAAGAAGGCTGAGGATCACAGCAAGTCAAACACTTCCCTGTGTCTGGGAGCAGCTTTTATTCCCACTGGCTCACAAAGACACACAGGATTTAGCAGTGAGACAGCTCTCACTGCTCCACTACATTTCCATGGAATTTAAAAAGGAGCTGTCAGACTTGTCACCACTCCAAAACAGCTTCTTAACCAATTAAAGACAAGCAGGAGCCTTCCAGACCACACCAGCACTGCTGCTATTTCAAGAGCTGGAATCATAACACAGAGCCTAAGGAACATAACAGAGATTTTAAATAAAAATAAATTATCAGACCAGAAGCCCAAATATACCAAAGACCTATGACCCTGGGCGTATTCCTTTAGTTTTAATGGATTAAATGGCATAAAGCAATCCAAAAGTGCTCTTTTTACTGCACTTCAACTCCCACTGGATCCTGCTTGTTGTCTCATTTCACCTGCTTAAAAGCTAGCTGAAAGGATGGACAACTGGGAAAGAGCTCATTCCGTGTTTGCAGAAAATGATGCAACCCCTGACTGCAAATAAAATGGCTCAGTCTCCAGAAATCACACAAAATACCCAGTAATTTTGCTGCCAGAGAGAAAATGTTATAAACCAGAAGAAACAGGAGACTGTTTGTGCTTTAAACATGTCAAAAAACCTTTCAAAACAGAAGACTAAAGGATTTACAAAAACTATTTTGTAACATTCACCTCTGAATATAAATGTTTGTGCTTCCTGAAAACAAAAATGGGGTTTAGTTAGCAGATGTAACTCAGTAATTTTGCTTGCTTTAAACACTGGGAAGCACACCAGAATCAGGTGCTGAATGGATCTGTGAATAGACAGTTCCATGGGGATTTCCAATGATCTGGAGGGCAAAACCCTTTCAGCTGACCTCCAATAATGAGAATATTCTGCATTTTGAGTCCCTGGTTGAATCTGGAATCTCCAGTCCTGTGTGATGTGACAACCCCATCCCAGCTCAGCCACGAACTGAGGGCTCCAGACTACTGCTCTGGGCTTGGGAGGGTTGTCTTCCCAAAGCTGGAATTCAAATCCTGGATCCAAATCACCACAGGGGCTCAGCTGTGCTCCTTCCTCTAAAACCCACTCTTGGCCCAAGAGCTGCAGTGCTGAAATATGCTGGGGATCCAGATACATTCACTTAATTCAGGTTCACCACAGGAAGTTTGGAAGCAAATCACAGATTTGCATAAATAATCACACCAGCTCCATTTCTTTTTTTTTTTTTTTTCCTCAGTGGTAACTAAATTTTCCCTGTTATCCTCATTAATTTACCTCCTTAGGAAACTTCCAATGCCTAAGCAGCATCCTAGCCTGAGGCAGGAATGCTCCAGCACCTGAGAGGGGCTCTCCTCTCCTCACCTGGCTGGACACAGCCAATGGATTTTCCTGAGCAGTTAATCAGGAAGGCACAAAACAGCAAAGTGTGCCCACAAAAATCATTTTAGCACTTAACCAAACTAAAAAAAAAAAGAAAGGGAGAGCCTGGCAGCAGCTTCATCAGCACAAACAAACTCTTGTTTGCGCTGAGAGTCGATGCAGACACACAGGACAATGAGGAGCTGTGTATGGCCCTTTGTCCCGGGATTCGAGGAGCCAGCTCCCACTCCCTGTCCCTTCCCGGGCTGGATCCATGCTGGCACAGCTGGTACAACGCCCTCAGGGCACCACAAGCCCTGGAAGGGGGCTCTGGCCTCCTGTCACCTCCATTTCCCTATGGGTGCTGAGCCACAGCAGCAGATCAGCATGCAAGCCCACCCATCCCTGGATCTGTCCCCATGGGAAGCAGGGATTGCCAAGAGCTGTGTAAAAAATCATCTCAGGAGAGACATTTCCCAGCTGGAAATACAACCCTGAAGCACACCGGCGTTATTAAACCTGAATGTGTTTTTAGGGAAATAAAAGAACTTTTTTTTCCCCCAAGACACCCTGCCCAGAATTCAAAATCTTTGGGAGCTGCGGATTTCTTCTGTGGTATGCAGAGGAGGTGCTCAGTGTTTATCTGGCTACACTGAGAGCTGGAGCTCAGTCCAGGCCGAACAGAGGAGAATGTCCCAGCTGTCAGTCAGGATGAGCTACCCCATGGCTGGAAGAACAGCAGCAATAAAGCTCTCACGGATCAGACAGGTTCACAGCACCACCTCTCCTTGCCTAACAAAGGAAATGTTCCACCGTTCTTATACCAGGGGCAGTCTGACCGCGTGTGATCCCAATGAACTCTTACTACATTTACATATAAAAAGCTCCTGCAATCCTATCTTTAAAAAAAAACAAACCCGAACAATCCTCCTTGAATTGTTTCACCGCCCTGCCCTATTGCAGGACAGAAGTCCTGTAAGAGATGCAAACACCAATCTCAGCCACGGAGACCACACCCCGTGAGCTCAGAGGTTCCTGCTCCCACTCGGCTCTTGTCCATCACTTCTCCTGTGAGTGATTCCACAAATCCACCTCTCACCCTGCTCCTGCCAGCGACTGCATGGAGCGTCTTATAGGGTGACATAATCCTGATTTTATAGGGGGGAAGGTGGGATCATCCCAAGACTCCAGCCGGGAAACACAGAGCCAGCAAATTTGGGAAATTCACCTCAATTTACTGCTCTGAGCAGCTACTGCAGCTCACAAGGACACCTCAGCCAGGGCATGGAAACAAAGGAGGCTGGAGCCTTCTGAAGTGTGCATTTAGGCTCTGCACCTACCCCAGACACTGCTCCACTGTCAGTGTGCAGGAGGTGGAAATAAAACCCCGTGACAGCTCCAGACTCTGCTCCCTGGTGACAAAACCCCCCCATGTCATTAGGCACCAAGTGTTCCCGAGGAATACCAGCACAGAGGGACAGCCTCGTGCTGGGTGGGGCTTGGAACCGCAGCACAACACAGCTCCACACCAGGACTGACAAAGCTCTCGGGGCAGGACAAGGGATTTTAAATTATGAAAGCAAAAATACACAATCTGTGATAATTCGGGCTATGGATACACTGATGCACACTGTGCCCATCTTACCCTGCTCTGAAATACCTCATTTGTCCAGAGATACATGAAACCTGGGATATTTGGAAGATCATGTCCAAGCCTCAGGATGCTCCTTTTCAAGGATTTTTGTGCCAAGACCTTGCAGAGCTGCAGCAGTGAGCAAAGCCCATTTGCTGCCCCTTTCCTGGCATGATGCTGTAAAATGATTTTAACAACTGGGCACTGGATAAGCACACAAAAACTCGTATTTCCTGAGAGAAAGATCCACCTGCTGACTAATCTTCCCTGGGTTTGTTTTGATTAAGGCAGCCGAGGCTCTAAGCTCAATAATAAGATATTCCACTGAGTCACCTTAGCTCTGTATTACTCCCTAAGGATGCATCATCACTTCTCTTTCAGCTTTTCCCCTTCCCAGTTCTGAGTGGCCATTCCAGGCCACACCACCCCTCCAGCCTGGCCTCCCTCATTATGACTGGGAACAAAACAGCATTTGTTCCCCAGCAACCTTCCAGAACCTTTCCCAGCTCCAGACACCTTCCAGCTTGTCCCATGTCACCCCCACGTGTGAAATCCCAGCTCTCAGTGGGGCACAGTGGGACTTCCATTGCCCCCCGGCATTGTGTAACTGCCAGAACAACAGCCAAGATTATCTCAGGAAATACCACAATTCCTGCATCTCCAGGACAATGGATGCTATATCCTGAGTCACTTCAGAAATGTACAAAAAGAGGAAAAAACCCCTTCAACAGCAAGGGGAAAATTTTCATTATATTTAAGAAACCAGACTGGTAGAAAACAATTCTTTACTTGCTTCTAGCAATGACACTTTGCAGCACATCTTTAAAACATGCTTAGCTTTTTAAAACACCACTTTCCTAGCTCCTTTTTCTTCCCTGTTGTATTTTAAAAGGGGAGAAATTCAACCACATTGGATCAGTTTAAATTACAGTAGGAACTGACCACACGTGTAAGATTCATTCTTATTTCCCCAGAGCTTCCCTCTGGGCTACACGTTCTCACAGCAATTTTCAACAACAAACAAGGATTTGTATTGAAATCTTGAAGAGAATTTTACAAAAAGCATTTGAGCCAGAAAAATTTAGTCACAGCTCCCAGCATTTTGAAATTATGGTTATTTTAAGGAAAGGTTATTTTTAAGAAAAGGCTATTTTAAGAAACAGCAACAGAACCCTTGCCAAAGAAACCCAGCCAGGAGGCTTTAGCAAGCTTTTTGTTTTTTGCTTTAAATCACACCACAGAGCAGCCACAGGCCTGACAGTGACACTAAACTGATTAGAAATTGAATTCAATGATCAGCATCAGAGAAGCTTACAGACTTATGACTGGTTTTGTAACTTCCTAAGGGAACAGGCACTTCCACAAGGGAGTGCAGGGGTCACTGGAGGTCCCTTTTCCAAAAGACACCCAGGAATATTCAGATATTGCTCAGATATTCACCTCTTTGTGTTGTAGGCTGTGTCCTGGGGAGTCTCTTCCAGCAGGGTTACGTAGCCCAGTGCACAGGTGAGGATGAACAGGACTGTCAGGGTATGAGCTCTCCTGAAATTCAGAACAGAGAAAACTGACATTAAACAGCAGGAAAACTCCCATCTCACCCTGCCAGTGCAGCCTCCGGAGGCCAAAACCACGGCCAGCAGTCAGGAATACTGAGGTTTTCTGTATTGCAGAGCACAGAGAGCAGAACTTACAGTGGCACTGCATGTGATCAGCAGCAGCTTGCAAAAAACCAGCACCCAGTGCAAACACCCGCATCTAAACAGCTCCAGGTGTCTCCCCAGGTTTGGCAGGTCCACACCTGACAGTGCTGCCCTATTTCACAGCCTGCTAATCAGAATTGCAGCTGAGGGAACAGGCCTTTGAGAGCAACCAGAGGGAATTCACTCCAGACATGGGAATTACACAAGAAAAACTAGTCATTAAACATTTTTAAAAAATAAAATCTCTAAAGGAGAACAGTTGCTGTTGATGGCACCTCAAGATGTCAGATTTCCAGGATATTCCTACAGTTTCAGTGCACTTAGCACAAGGGGATTCTGTGGGAACAACCATGAGAGCAAAGCTGGGTGGCTGTTCCACAGCAGTAAAACATCCTCATCCATGGGAGCCCAGAGGTTTATATGGATTTTGTGAAGCACTCAGGGAGAAATTCTTCTGGCACAGCTTGCCCAGAGAAGCTGTGGCTGCCCTATCCCTGGAAGTGTTCAAGGCCAGGTTGGACTGGGCTTGGAGCAACCTGGGCCAGGGGAAGGTGTCCCTGTCCTTGGGACTGGATGAACTTTAAGGTCCCTTCTAGCCTAAATCATTCCAGGATTCTGTGATTCTATGGAAGGAGAGCAAGCAGAGCACACCCAGCCAGGTGACACCCCCACCCTACACTCACTGATCACCACACAGACAATATTCTTACAATGTCTGCATCTTTTCTTACTCCAAGTTGAAAATTCCCTTCCTAATGAGAAGTCACTTACTGTTTTCATTGGAAAACTCCTCTGGCCCCAGCTGGGAAGCATGGGAACTCAAATAAGGCCAAAGGACACACCATGAGTTTTGGTTTAGATGATAACATCCCTTAACACAAACTAATAAAAAAACACCTATAAAAAAGAAGCTTAAGGGAGGAGAAAACTTGTAAAAGAAAGTGTCTGACACATTTGGCTCTATTTCCATTTTCTTTACATATTCTTTTGTAACAGCAGCTCACATCCCATCTCCACATCATTCCAAGGTTTGTCTATTCAGGTTGCACGGTGCACAACAAACCTTGGAATTTCCAAACCATCCACTGACTTCCCTTGAAACAACCCTGCAGTAACCCACCTCAAACTGCTCTGAAAGTCCAAGAAAGTCTGCTAGTGAACAAAAATTCCATCCTACTGCAAACCCCCACGTTCTCCACAGCATCCCTGCAATCCCACACAGGCAATACCTCATAAGCAGACACAATCCTCTTCTGCCCCTGCCAGAACAGAGCTTGGCATTGAAGGCTCTCCCAAGGGCACAGACCACCAGCTCCAGCAGAAAAACACGAGGACCCACGAGCACTTCCAGAATCAGCAAGGAATCAGTGTGCCAAAACCCAGGGCAAAGTTTGGGAGCTGCAAGCTCCTGCTGGGCAGCTGCATCTTCCCAGGTGCCAGGACAGGTGATTCAGCCATCAGAGCTCACGTGGGGCCTGCCCTGGATGCTGGAGAAGTAAACCCAGCCTCTCCCAGGAGGCAGGACAGCAGCACGGAGCCCACGCTGCAATCACGCCCCGCTCCTGCTGGCTGCAGGTACATGTGGATGGAATGAATGGATTCTACAGCCAACACCAGAAGGGTTACATGAACTCCAGGGTATCTCAGGCACTTACTGTTGCATTGTTATATTGTTATATATACAATAGTGTATACATACAATATTGTTATTTTGTTATATACAACCTAGTCATACATATTGTTGTAGAGCTATAGATATTATGTATTATATACAATTGTTACATTGTTGTTTATTTTTCAAGAGGCTACGAAAACACATCTGGAATCCCACCTTGCTGTTTCACCACCTGAACACCCACACCAAGTCAGCTGCTTTTTCAACGCATTCAGACCCCACAAATTGCCAAAAAATCAGTTATTGCAGGTCCTCCCTTGGACAAACACCTTGAGAACCCCTCTACCAGCACAAAGATGATTCAGCTGTGAGGATCTTGTAGGACAGTGAAGGGTCAGTGCTGGGGAGCCCCGTGCATTTCCCATTTATTTTTGGTGCCACAGCCACCAGCCTGAAGCCCAACCAGCTGCCCTGTTTAAGAAGAAACAAGAGGCTGCTCTCTCATCACTTCCCTTGTGGCCCAGCTTTCATCTCCAGATGCTGCCAGATTCCCTCCTCGCAGGTTTTCAAGGTAAAGGTGCTTCCAGCACAGCATGAATTCCAGGAGCTGGGACGAAAGACTCTAGAGATGGGCTTGACTTCTGGAAAGAGCAAGTTGGCAGCCCTGGCAGAGAGCTGTGAGCAGTGACACAGCAATGAGAGGGAGAAAAGCATCACACAAATCCACTCCAGAGAGGAAAACAAGCCAGGAAAAATGGATGTACACCATGTCTTCTCACAGCTCAGGAGTTTAAAAACAAAATAAAATCCCACAAAAAGGAGCAGCTCTCCTTAAAGGAAGGGCTTGTCTGAGAGACCAGGATGAATTTAACAGCACAAGGGGATTGTTTTCATCTCCACACACACTTTAAAATAACACACCAGGGGAAGGCGAGCTAAGAACAACCCAGCAAGGTAAGCAAGGCAGGAATTACATGGAAAGGCTTATGTTCTCCTGGCCTGGAGCCTGGGAGGCTGAAAAGAGCTAAGTTGGGAATCTTCCCCTTAGAATTACACACAGGAGCTTGGGCAACATGCCGAAAGCTAAGGGGGTAAAAACTGCAGCCAGATCTGGGAGGTTTCACATCAAAAACTCTGCAAAGCAGTGCCTGATGTACCTGAGCACAAAAATTGTAAGGCCAGGGAGAGAACTCACAATAAATCCCAAAATGTTAAAAAGCTGGAATATTAAGTGGCTTATTTTTCTGCCTTTCTGCATCACACATTTGGCTCTTTCCCCACTCAAGCCCTGGGAGACTGAAATGAAATAAATCAGGTTTGTTTTCACACAAGCCCTTGCCCTGCTAATTCAAACACCAAGTGAGAGCAAGTGAAGCTCTCCCGCACTGCAGATAACAAAAAAAGAGGGTTTTTCTCTAGTTGATAGGATTAAGTTTGATCCCAACTTCTCTTTTTCATGCTAGGTCATTCTCCTGTCACACTGAGACGCTGCAGGTCTGTCAAGGAAATGACTGTAAGGGTTTTATTTTCCAGCTGAAGTCTATGACAGCAACGATGCAAGGAAATTGTCTAAACATGTCATTTTTTGGGAGGTTCTGGCAGATCCTTGGGTGAAAAGGAGAGAGTAACACCCAGGAGCAGGCAGCCCATGGCCTCATTCAATCTCCCACAAATTAAAATCAGCTTAAGCAGGGACCACACCCTTGTTATCCATGGCTTGTTTGTCACCAGTGATGCAACAGCTCCATTAAACACAATAACAATCACTGGAACACAATGCAAAGAATTTATTTATTAATATTTTGGTCAGTCCTCTTAAATGGAACAAATTCCAAAGGAGAGCCAGTCCAGTTTGCCCCTTGGGTTAAAAAAGTTGCATTAATTGCAGCTGCTGGTGAAAGGATCTGTCAGCAGACCCAAAAACTTGTCAGTGACTTTTTAATTATTTCTTTATTCCAAATAATGGCAAACTCATTAAACCATTCCTGAAAGAGATTTTTAAATGGATGTCAAAGCTCTGTACCCTCCATAAACCAACACATCACCTGCAAATTCTAAGAAAATAAGGCAAACAGCACAACAAACCCTGTCCTCCAAAAGCAGCACAGGGTTGTGTCAACAATAGGACACAAGAAAACACAACAAAAATTAATACCAAATTAAAACCAACCATATCTGAAATAAAAATTGTAACTAATAGGCCAACTGTTGGGACCACCTGGAAAACTTCAATTCCGACCCAACCATACAAATATCCCTGTTGGTTTTAAGCTCTAAGTTAAGTTTTAAAGTCTGTTTAAACCCTCAGAGTCCATAAAACAGTCCCTATTCTTAGAGCAGTCGCACATCTTCGGCACGTCCCTGAAGTCACCCGACGCCGATTAAATTTCCGTACGGACTTGTGACACTCCAAAATAGCAACGTGCCTTTTCCTTGCCATCTCCCCAAAGAAGCCCAGGAGCACAGACCTCCAGAGACCCAGAACCACAGGTCAACAGCAAAGCTTCGGCAAATCTGGGATTTTCCTTCCATTGAGGAGGAAAGACTGAGTTCCCAAAGTTCCCGAGGTTTCCATCAGTTCCACAGAGCTTGCAACTTCCACAAATGCCCAGTTCTGATTATTAAACATTTTTTTTTTGTTAAACCTATGGAAATGTGTGTCTTGGAAGATAGCCTAGGGTAGTTCTACTGAGACAAGTGACAGGGAATTACAGGTAACATTCTTTGAGCACATTTTTCCCTATTCTCCTGAAAACTTTGGGAATGTGTTTACAGAGACCTGATATCCAGATGGGGCATTGAACTCTGACAGACCCTCTCCACAAAGATATTCCTTCTGCATTTCCAGCTTACTTGGCAGTACTGTGCAGCCCCTTCCTTTGAGGAAAGGGCAATGCCATTCCCACAGCACAATTCCCAAGGCACAGGCCCTCTCATCCATGACCAGCTGGCAAACGTGGCTTAGTGGGATTGCACAAGGCCTGGATGCCCCTGCTCCCTGCCCAGGGCATTCCCACAGGCTGGAAAAGCACGGCAGGATGACCCAGGGCTCTGGAGCAACATTCCTTTTCTCCAGTGCAGTGAATCCCGAGCAGGCAGCGTGGCTCAGCACGGTGCCATTAAAGCAGAGAAAAATCCCACATTCAGCTCCCAGCAAACTCCAGGAATGCTGCCTTGGAAGTGCCACGGGCACCCCTCAGCAGAGGGCACAGACAGCAGCTCCTGCCAGCCTGGGGATATTCCACCCCCCCTAACCTTTCTTCTGGATAAATCCCCACCTCTTCCTGCAGACCGCCCTTAGCAAATCCCGGGTACTTCAGAGATAAGAGCAATCTCCACAAGGAATGGGTAAGGAATGCTTTGGGTTGAGTAGCAATCCCTTCTTTCCAACACCAGCTGGTTTGCCCACACATATCCTCATTTCCCAGGCCATCTGGGAAGAGTCACAACACTGAGCACACCGAGAGGAACATGCCAGCAGGGACTGCCTCTCCCTTAGCTGCAAATTCCACACTTTTTGCACAAGACGGTGGGAATAATTCCTACAAACACTGCCATTAGCCTATGGAGTCACTGCCATTCCCTCTTTTTTAGTTATTTTCTTATTAATTTTAACATCCTGAGCTCCACAGATCTCTGCTGCCACACCATGACCTCGGGAATTAATATCACATCCACATGCTGGCAACGTGAGATTATTAGTGTGAGAGATAAAACACGTTAATAATCAAAAGGTGACATTAAAGCTAATGAAATCCAAATTAAAGTAAGGCTTCGAAAAAGCAATTAACCCACCGAGTCACAATGTGGTGGCAAAAGTGCATCTGGCACCTCCCAACACCCTCAAATCAAGACTGGATGGACATTTCCCTGGAAAATCTCCTTTGGCTAAAGACAAGCTATGAAATACCTGCAGAAACTTTAGGAGAACATCATACACAATATCCAACTAAATGACCCCAGAATAATCAGGGCTTTGTGTGAAAGCTCCTGCTGAAGGCACACAGACAAGAACAATTCAAGGTGCTGGAAACAACAGGGAACATGTTCCAGTGGCTTGCCAGGAAAGCTTGGCATTCCCAGCTCCTCACTAAGAAATCAGTTCAGGGATAAATGATACAGAAACCACGGATCTGCCTCAGAAAGCTTCCTCCTGTTCCCTTCCCTTGGCATTTCCTAATGGCAAAGGGAACTGCAGGTTAGGCTGACTGAGCAGGTTCCCACAAGGGAGTATTTTCCAGTTCCAAGTCATTTATATGGAAAAAGACCAGAGATATTAACACACAAGTGGTTTTCCAAAGTTCCAAACAGATTTTAAAGAGCAGGAAGCCAGCTAGGAAGCTCCACCTTTCCCAAGGACCACATTTACAGCAGGAAAATAATCTCTGCACATTAAACTACTCCTGGAATGATTTCTGCGTCCACAGATCCCAAATCCTCTCATTTTCCCCAAAAGGAGGGAACCACGAGAGTAACCTTATCCTTAACTCCTGAACTCCAAAGAGAAGGTGCATTCCATGTTTTCCCAAAGTCAGAGGGCAGCCACTCTTAAAAATTTCCCTTTCCTGCGGCCACCTCCACAGCATGAGATGAGACCCAAGGGTCACAGGAAGAAAATCATTCCCCTGGATCATCTTTATTCTTGGACACGGTAGGAACTGAGTCATTACCAAAGGATACTCTAACACATACAGGGCAAAAGTAACAGGAGGAAAAACCTTGGGACTTTTCCAGACATTTAAGCTCCTGGTTGCCAGCACAAGCTACTAGGGAAAAGAAAACTGGATAAATAGAGAAGTTAAGAAACACACTTGTCCACGCTGCCCTCCTGGAAGGGACCACCTGACACAGGGAAGCTCCTGAGAGAACAAGGCACACATCCAGATTTCCAAAGGAACAATCCACACGGCCGCACTAACTGCGTTACAGCGTTTGTTCTGGGGTGACAGCCCTGGCACCACCAGCAAAAGCTGCAAGGAGGCGAGATTCTACAGCAAAACCAGGCACTCTAAGGCTTCACAAAACAGCTGGCAGGAGCCACCTTAACGAGGCACTAAGGAAAGGACAGCTTTACCCATTTTCCATTTAAAGGTTGGCACCGGGATCCCGCGATTCGCTCAGCCTACACGAGGTGCGCCCGCCAGGAAAGGTCCTTTTGTCCCCGAGACCACAGTGTCCCTGCAGGGCTCCGCAGGGATCCCGCTGGGATCCAGCAGCATCCCAGTGCTCCTCCGCGGCTTGCACTGGCAGGAATGTCACCTCCTTCATCGGGATCAACACCCTCGGCTCCGCTGCTGCCCAGATTGGCAGGGTGAGAGCCAAGTGCCCTCCCCTCCCACTCCTCCACGCCAGGCTCCAGCCAAATCCCATCGCCCTCGGCTCGGATTCCAAAGGCGCGTCTTCAGTGTCGGCTTGGTTTTCTCCATGGAAAGGGACGCGTGTTTAACACACGGGAAAACACCTCTGCCTACACACACGCGTGCTGCTGAGGGGATTTATGGAACAACTCCAGCAAGGCTGGGATTTAGGAGCACTTTTCCAGGTACGAACACACCTCTTCCTGCAAGGACTGAATTTAACAAAAAGCTGATTTTCTCTGCTGGCCCAACACCAGCAGCCGTGGGTTTCTGCACCCGTTTTATGGACTGGGACACACAAAAATACACAACGCCTGCCCAGCAGGAGTGGGGCACAACAACTTCAGCTTTCTGCCAGATAACTGGGAGGAAAAGAGGAAAAAGCCCCTTCCAAGATTAAGGGAGAGGAGAGAAGGAGGTGGAGTCCATATAAACCATGCTGATAACTGGAATCGGGCAGGAATGCTTGCCAGAACACAGCGGGCTCCCAAGGTACTGGAAAACACCTCCAAAGCACCCCCAGGCAGGACGAGCCATCGGGCTCAGCCCTAGAGGTCCTGCTCCTGGAAAAGTGGGGACCAGGACTGGGAACAGAGGTGCCGCAGCCAAAAGCCAGCCCTGAATTCCCCTTAAATTGCCAGGAAACAATTAGCGGCAGGGCCCCGCCAGGGAAACACTTGCAGCCGATTCCACCACCGGTATCGGCAACAGAAGAGGCACGTAAACAGCAGATAACGGGGAGCAGACACCTCGGAATCCCTTTCCTTGGGGCCCCCTCCATATCCCATTCCTTAGGGACACCCACATCCCATTCCCCAGCCCTTCCATATCCCATTCCTTAGGCAGGGACCCCCACATCCCATTCCCCAGCCCCTCCATATCCCATTCCTTAGGGACCCCACATCCCATTCCCCAGCCCCTCCATATCCCATTCCTTAGGGACCCCCACATCCCATTCCCCAGCCCCTCCATATCCCATTCCTTAGGGACCCCACATCCCATTCCCCAGCCCCTCCATATCCCATTCCTTAGGGACCCCCACATCCCATTCCCCAGCCCCTCCGTATCCCATTCCTTAGGCAGGGACCCCACATCCCATTCCCCAGCCCCTCCATATCCCATTCCCCAGCCCCTCCACATCCCATTCCTCAGGGAGGGACCCCACATCCCACTCCCCAGCCCCTCCACATCCCATTTCTTAGGGTGGGACCCCCACATCCCATTCCCCAGCCCCTCCATATCCCATTCCTTAGGGAGGAACCCCCACATTCCATTCCCAATCCCTCCATATCCCATTCCTTAGGGAAGGATCCCCCACATCCCATTCCCAATCCCTCAGGGGCCCCCCCGGCCCACGCGGAGCACCCCGGGCCATGCCCGGCGCCCCTCACCAGAAGAACGTGTTGGTGCCGTCGTCGTACACCTCGGACTCGGTGCTGCGGCGGGGCCCGGCGCCGTCCCGCTCGGCCCCGGGTGCGCCGCCGTTGGGCTGCGCGGGGGGCGGCGCCGGCGGCTGCTGCTCCTCCAGCGCGGCCT